>NW_004567135.1:8742941-8749387 GCF_000260355.1 Condylura cristata | reverse complement strand
AAAAATAAAAGATTGGAGGCCTTCCCTGGTGGTGCAGAGGGTTAAAGCACAGCACTAAGAAGCTTAAGCCAATTCCGGCATAAGTTCGATCCAGCTTGCCCTGAGGAGATCCACATGGCAGACCTCTCCTGAGTTGCCTGCTGCTCCCCTCAGCAGTGTGCTTCGTATATCTGCCTGTTCTGCTCCCCGCTCTGTTTCTGGTGAATCCTCTCACCCACCGCATCTCTGGCTTGTACCCCAGTTCTCTATGAGTAAATAAATAAATCTTTAAATAAAGAAATAAAAGATTGGCTTTTGAAAAGGCAAGTTCTGGAATCTCTAGTCGTGTCTGGTATGGTGGCTCTTTCTGCAGATCCTTTTGCTGCTTCTGCCTGTCCAAATCCTACTTATTCTTTAAGACCCCAGCAAACACCAATGCCTCTCCCAGATGTGGCTCCTTTTTGCTCTGGGCTTCTTCAGCATGTTGACTTTCTCTCTGCTTGACCCTTGTTGTCATCCTCTTTTTACTAGAAGGCTGTCACTATAGCAAACCTAGAAGGCCCTGGCGGTCAAGGACTGTCTTTTTCCTCTGCATACCCTCTGCAGCGCCTGGAACAGGCTTTGCACGAGTACAATGGACAATCAACGTCTGTTGAAACAAAATGAGGAGGATTTGGTAGCACTTGAAGGAACCAGGTCTGGTAAGGACTGAATGTGGCCCACCAAAATCACATGTTGAAACCCTAGCCTCTAATGGGGGGGGGCCTTTGAGAGGTGTTAGGTCATGAGGTTAGCGCTCTCAAGAGAGGGGTCAGTGTCCTTGTGAAAGAGCCCCAGAGTGTTCTCTTATCACTCTGCACTAAGACACCCAGGAGCCTCTCCCTGATGGAACCCGGAACAGATCCTCACCGGATGTTGATTCTACTGTTATGTTGATCTCGGGCTTCTCAGCCTCCAGAATTGTGAGAAATACATTCCTGTTTACAAATCCCCCCTCTATGGTATTTTTGTTATAGTAGCCCAAACACACCAAGACAGGTTCGTTTACCTAAACTTTTGTGCCAAGCTACAAACACCAGAGTGTAAAGTTCACTACTGCTGTGCTCAGTGAGCTGATCTTAACCTGAAGCCCATCGTCTCTCTCCTTTCAGTTGCTTTACTCCTCCTTGCTTTCCTGTTGGCAAATTTAAAATTATATGCTTGAATGAAAGATGAAATCCCATGTACTTTAGAGTTCTAGAAAAGAATGCCTATGTAAGGGGCCTCCCTGGTGGTGCACGGGGTTAAAGCTCAGCTGCGAAGTTATCTACAGCCACTGCCAGTAGTTGACCCACATGGTGCAGCAGACCTCTCCAGTCTTGCCTGCTGTTTCCCTCAGTAGTGTTTTTCAGTCAGCCAGTTCTGCTCCCCACTCTGTCTCTGGTGAATCCTCTAGCCCCCACACCTCTGGCTTGTACCTCAGTTCTTGTGTGCATAAATAAATAAACCTTTTTTAAAAAAAGAATTCCCATGTAAAGAGTCAGATAAGGGAGGTTGAGTTTGCAGAACTCAGGCCATTGCAGATAGAAAACAGTGACTTAGGCCAAAAACACCCCTCAGCAGTCAGCAGAGGACACAGAATCCTGGTTCTCACTGCTGGGCAATCTTCAGCAAGTCATTTCCTCTGTGTTTCTATTTCCTTGAACTAGCTACTTTAAAAATCAGGTGCAGATCTGAAAATCCTATGGTTCTATGATCTGGATGGTTCTTATGATCATCTGTCTGTCCAACTCTGTTGGGGCATAATTGACAAATATATACACACACATAGATATGCTATAGGAGGTAGTGATTTGATATACATATATAGGCAAAATGATTGCCATAATCAAGTTAATCAACACACCCATCACTTTGGTTTCCTGTTTGTGTGGGGGCTGAGAACACGTAAGTTCTACTCCCTTAGCAAATTCCGAGCCGACAGTACAGTATTATTAATTATAGTTACACGCTAGACAAAAGACCCCACATAAAACTCTAAGTTGATTTAAACCAAGCCTAATAACTTCGATAATTAAATTCTTTGTTAAGTCAATCCAGAGAAAGCTCTGCTGAGCCACCCAAGAGGCAAAAGTCGTTCCTGGCTGGGTGGAAGCCTTTCAAGTGCAAGTCTCACCTGCTTTCCCAGGTGAGCCCCTACATGCTGCTCTTAAAGAACAGACACAGCTGGAGACTAAGGCGGGAAGGTGCTTCCCTCTACCCTGATTTAAGCTGCCTCCAACCTGTCAGGTTGATCTCTTGCCTGTTCCTAGTATTTGATCATCTCTTTGGAACCAGGTTAATTGCCTTTTTTTTTTTTTTTTTGGCTTAGTCAGATAACAGTCTGGTATCATCTTCAAAGACCAAATGCCTAGAAGAGAAACTAAATGACATCTAATAATTTACTGGCCCCTGCTCTGATTAATAATTTTGGACATTTAAGCCTATGGGGCCTCTTACGAGGAAGCTCAAAGTTATAATTAGAAAGAACAGGGAGATTTTTCTGTTACGAAGAGGTGAGTTGGTAATCTTAATTTTCTCTGCAAACACTCTTAGGTTGAAGGAAAGAAAAGGAGCAGGGTATCTGACCCACCGGTCTTTTGTTTGTAGTTTAAGTCCTTGGTTATTTTCTGTATTTTGCATCGTACTCGAAGCAGTTCCTGGATGACAATCCCGTTACTCCCTTTAAGAGTTGCCTTAAATAGCGAAGGGGCCGCCAAAGACACAGCACAGGAAGCTGGTTTGAGATAAATGGTCTTTGTTGATTCTGGAAAATAAATCCGAAAGCTTAGCTAGAGGACAAAGCAGGCTCTTCTAATCCTTTCTCTGCGATGTTCCAGAAACTTGCACTGGGCATCATTGTGGCAGCCTGTGAAGCCTTAGTCGAGTAAGGAGCCCTAGTGTTTGCTAATGAATAAACCCCACCCTGATTTCTTGAGGATGTTTCATGAATTCTTTCCTCCAAAAGTGTACATGGTGGCCTTTCACTAGTATTAGCTAACACTGCGCAGGTGTCTGCCTGGAATCAGATTGCCTGGTTTGAATCCTGGGTCCACCAATTAGCTGCCGTGTGACTGGATGAGTTACTCTCTTTGCCTATCTTTTTCTCTTATGCGTTCTACGTTTACAAGAGACGCACTGAGGACGTGAAGGAGACATCACAGCCTTGCCCACATTCAACCACACACTTGTCAATCTTGTTGGCTCATGCAACATATGAGTTATTTGTTGTGTATAACAGCTGGCCCTAAACTTAGCCACATACACATTCATTTTCTCGTGGTTTCGGGTCAGACTCAGGCAGGCTCCAGTTGTTCTTGGGCTGCAGTCAGGCTCTGAGCCAGGATTATAATCTAACCTCAGAAGTGATAGCCCATCATATTTGTCCTTCCCGTGAAAGAAGTGTTGGAGGCCCAGGAAGGCGAGTTAATTCGCCTAATTGCTTCCATCTCGTCCTGGCAGAGCTGGCCGGGCTATCTTCTGGAGGCTGTCCTGTAGGGTGAGAATAAGGTTTTAGGAGCTTGTCCTGAATATCCCTGCTCAGACATGTTCACTTAAGTCAACAGTTCTAAGAACATTCAGGACAATAGCCAGGCAGCAGGGCCGAGTAGAAAGAACAGGTGCTTCAGGCTCTCCCAGGGGTGGGTTCAAATCCAGGCTCTACTACTTCCTACCTGTGTGATCCCAGTTAACTCACTCATAGGGAAGGGCATCTGAGAGGCTAATTGCAGAGTTTTTTAACATTTAAAATGGGGTCTATGGACCTCCCTGGTGGTGCAAGTGGTTAAACATCAACACCACGAAGCTATCGGCAACCGCCTAGCACAAGTCCAATCCCCAGCCAGGGAGCTGACCCAGATGGTGCAGCAGACCTCTCCTGTACCCTCCGCTAGTCCCCTCAGCAGTGTATTTCAGTGGATCTGTCTGTTCTGCTCCCCACTCAGCCTCTGACAGATCCTCTCAGCCTCCACACCTCTGGCCTGCACCCCAGCTCTTGTGTGCATAAATAAATAAAAATAAATCTTTTAAAAAAGTAAAATGGCATCTTTGTTAGTGGCAGTGAATATGACAGGCCTAATTGTCCAACCTTTTTCTCTAGAATCTTTTTTTCCCCTTCCTATTCATCAGCCAGGGACATTTACCTGGTCAGGCCCTCACCTGCTTCTGCCAAGCCACGGACATGGGCCTCCAGCTGACTCTTGGCCTCCAGACGGCTCGGCACCCTCAGCACAGCTTCTCCTCCTGTCCAGCTGGTTTACTTATGCGCAGGGGTTGGCCTTCCTCTGTCCCTCTCCTCTCTCTGAGCCACCTTCCACCCTTCCCGCTGCCTGGGGCATACAGCTTAGTCCCTCTGGCATCCCCCTGCGGGCTCCCCAGGCCTCTGCCCTGTCCTCAGATCTGCGGGCCTCTCCATCCCCATTCAGGGTGGTTTCTTCACTGCTCCTTTGCCCCTGGACTCAAGGTCATTATTTCCCTCGGCTGCAATGTCCACCCACACCCCGACTCATGAAAATCATGCCCCTGCTTTCAGCCCAAACCCCGCCACATCGTCTTCTCCCACCACTCTAGCTCCTGTCTCAATTCAGTGTAAACTGTATTGACTGAGCAGCTGGTGCATGAAGGAACCATGACAGAAGTGTCTTAAAACTGGATAAAATACATAGTTTTTGTCTTTCTTTAAAAAAAAAATTTATGTATGCATATAAAAGCTGGGGTACAGGCCAGCGATATTGGGGTGGGGGGTGAGAGGATTCACCAGAGGCAAAGTGGGGAACAGAACAGGCAGATCTGCTGAAATGCACTCTGAGGGGAACAGTGGGGAGACAGGAGAGGTCTGCTGTGCCATGTGGTCAGCTCCCTGGCTGGGGATCGAACGCGTGCTGCAGTGGCTGGTGATAACTTGATTGCATTGAAACTCAACCCTTTGCACCACCAAGGAGGCCCCATTTTATATATATATAATGGGTTTTATACATTATATATATGTATATATATATATATATATATTTACATCATTCTTCCTTTTTGTACAATGTTTGTTTTCTCCTCTCATGTGCAGTCCCCATAAAATTCCCACCACCAATTCACCCAGCAGGGAGGTTTTGTATAGAGGAACAATTCACAGGTTCAGAAATGGCCTCCAGAAAGTTGAGCCCCAGTGGAACTGCTGGAACACACATTTGCCACCGTCTGGTGAAGGGCGCTGTTTTCTAGCTGCATCTTCAGACTTTGGGCAAAGTACTTAATCAGAAGGTAACTTCGTTTCTGTATTTACACAATGCGGCTATTAATGCTTAGCTCCTAAGACTGGGGGAATTTATATGAAATGATGATAGTAAGCTGGCAACTCCCATCACTCAAATGGTAACTATTATTATGTTTATCTCTCTTCTCTAAATTCCTGTGACACAATACCAGTACAATTCACATTCACCATATTCATTTTTAAATTATTCCAAGTGTGCTGGTTTTGTCCCACCAATCAGATCAAAAGTCTCCAAGCAACAATTACATCTTAAACTGTTTTCCTATCTCTCATAATTCCTGACTGACCTTCTGGGCACAGAGTAGGAAGAGCTAAATACTCTGATTGATTGGTTGTTGGCAGCAACAAAACCACTCAGTTCTGGCATTTAGTGGCTGATAAACATTTCCACATGTTGACTGTTCATGAACTGATGGTCTGGGTTTGGGGCTTAGTCGAAAAATGAGCACATCGCTGAAGCCACTTCCCAAATTATGAGATTTAATGAGCCAAGGAAATTTAATTATTCTCCAAAGTGTACTTTCTGGTTTCGATTATGGCTCAGGGGCAACAGTTTTCCCACCAAATCTTTTGGAAAAATGATACACATAGATACAGATAGAAACTGGCTCAGAACACTAGATTTTATTCATTCATTCACATCTATTAAGAATCTACTCTATGAAAGGTACTGAGCACCCCAAGTCTGATGCAAAGGTAAAGAGGACATAGGGGCTGTTCCCACAAAAAGTCTCCAGTCAGGAGAGTCAAGCCAGAGAAATCAAGAATTACAAGACAAGGCAGAGCTTGATATGTCGAATAACAATGATATAAAGTCTCAAAGAGCTCAAAGGGGCCAAGAAGTGAGGAAAGTCCTCCTGGAAGGAGTGGTCCATACCCTGGGCTTTGAAGGATGGGGAGGATAAAGTAATTCAATAGCTGGAGTTGGGTAAAAAGCCATTGAGGGCCCTCCCTGGCGGTTAAAGCACAGCACTAAGAAGCTAAAGCTGCTTCTTCATGAGTTCGATCCCCACCTGCTGGGAGGTGACCACATGGCGGGGACAGACCTCTCCTGACCCGCCCACTGCTCCCCCCAGCAGTGGACTTTGTCAGTCCACCTGTTCTGCTCCCCACTCTGTCTCTGGTGAATCCTCACCCCCCTGCACCTCTGGCATGTACCCCAGTTCTGTATGCATAAATAAAT
>NW_004567135.1:8736506-8741953 GCF_000260355.1 Condylura cristata | reverse complement strand
CCAAAGTGCCAGTGTTGATGACAGGTCATGGAGCAGGGAAATCATCACCATGAAAAGAGACCAGGAAGGAATATTCTAAATGAGGCTCTGATTTCACAATATCATGTATGTACAAGCACACACTACTCTAGACTGCTATACCTGCCCAGCTCTCTTTAACAAGGTTGATCAAGCATGACAAGAAGGTTTTCACTTGTATGATTGTTCTGGAAACAAGGCGGCTAACTGCATTAGTCACTAGCCTTCTCTGTCATCATCTTAGATCCATTAAGCCCATTCAACCTGCCACTCAGGTGGCTGGAAAAGAGCGTAACCCGACTGTCCACTGAGCAAGCCTTTAATGAAAGGTCAGGGCAAGCTCATGAAAGCTTTGTCTCTCCTCTTTAGCTGAGGCCAAAGAAAGGTGGGGAAAGGGATATTATAATCAAGGGAATTTCAATAGGGCCTAAGTAGCACTGAGAGTTCTGTTTCCCACTTATTAGGATAATAGACTATTGCCCTACAAGGACATTTGAGGACTATTGAGCTTTTAGGTTAATTTCTACTGGGGCATTGGCTTGGATTTTTTATTTCACCCATTTGTCCTTGTATAGAATTCAGGTAAGCCAGGCCTGCATTGGGCAGGTCAGGAGAGGTCAGCCACACCATGTGGGTCACCTCCCTGGCCAGGAATCGAACTTGTGCTGCAGTGGCTGCGGATAGCTTCATAGTTCTGTGTTTTAATCCGTTGTCCCACCAGGGAGGGCCCAATTTTCTGCTTTTCTTTAAAAATTATTTCAAGTAGGCAATCCATTTATAAGGTTTAAAAATCAGGACCTTCCTGGCGGCGCAGGGGTTACAGTCTCAGTGCTATCAAACTGTCACCAGCCACTGTAGCAAGTGCTGGATCCCCGCCCAGGGAACTGACCGGCATGGTGCAACAGGCCTCTCCTGTCTCACTGGCTGCTCCCCTCAGCAGTGGATCTCAGTAGATCGGCCTGTTTTGCTCCCAACTCTGTCTCTGGTGAATCCTCTCACCATGCCCCCCCGCCCCACCCCTCTGGCCTATCCTTCAGTTCTTTAAAAATAAATAAATCTTTAAAAAAAAAATCTCAAAGGTAGGTACATAGCGAGAAATCTTCTTCCCAGACTTTGCTCTTCGACTGCTCATCTTGCACCTTCATCTCTAACACACGCACACAGATGCACCCAGCATTTCTGGATCCTTCCAGTGTCTCTTTAGGCATACACAGATAGGTACAACTGTGTGCCCCTGTTCCCCTTATCCTAGTCCACTCTGCACTTGCTGTTTAAAATTTCTTAATACATCGTAGGAGCCTTCCATATCAACAAACAGGGTTTTCTCCCACTCTGCTTTACAGTTGCATAATCTGACATATTGTGAAGGACTGAGATTGAAAGAGAGTGGTACTGATGGGCAATGATGTTGCCAACCTTTTGTTATTAATGTAAAACATCAATAAATAATCTAAAACCATTATCATTTCAGCATAGCTGTAGAAGAAATTCTCAAAAGAAAAATGACTGGATCCAAGAGTGTGTTCATTTATAATTGTTATATATATTGCTAAGTATCCTCTCTGGAGCTCATCCCCATTTAACGGTCCTCCAAGAGTCAATAAGAAGAACATTTATTCTTCTTCCTTTCATTCATTATCCAAGAATTTCTTGAGTATCTACTGCCTCTTAGGCGTCTCGGGAAGTACTAGGGATGTAAATCAAATAAAGACATTCTTCTGCCTCTCAGGAGCTCCTTATTGGGTCAGTCATTCTCAACTGAGGTGATTTTGCTCCCCAGGGAACATTTGGCAATGTCTGGGGAAAGAACAAAGGAACAGCTGGTCCAGAGAATCAATAGCACCCAAGCTGAGACATTCTGACACAGTAGAAGAGTTAGACATTGAGATGTAACATGAAAAAGTTACTGCTGCTTTTCTAGGTGTGGCAGTTGGGTACCTAAGCTGGTGCTGAAGGCCAGAGGACGGGGAGCGATGCAGTGGCACAAAGGCGTGAACAACCTGGAACACACGAGAAAGGACGATGGGTCTGAACGACTGGGTGTATGGACCAAGTCCACAGTCAGGGTCGGTCGGCAAGGACCTGATTGCTGAGCTAAGGGCTATGATCTTTAAGCAATGTAGGGAGTCACCGAAAGGCTTTACTCAGGCGAGTGAGGTACTTAGATGTGTGTTTTGAAACTCTCAGTGTTTGGATGTAGGATAGATTGGACAGTGGACAATTGGCTGTGGCTGTCGCCCAGGTAGGGATGATAAAAGCCCTGAGGAAGGTAAGAATGGGAGGAAGAGATGAGTTCAGGTGATGCAAAGGAAAACAAAGTCAGAAGGACATGCAGCTAAAAGGGGGATTTATTGGATGATGCCTACGTTTTCTGATATGAAGTGATAGGATAGAGAGAGAAACAATTCCGTAAAATAGAGACACAGAGAAAAGAGAGCAGACCTGAGGGGGGAGGAGTGTTTGTGAATGTGTTGAGTTTGAGTCAATAATAAGTGAATACTTAGACCTGCAGTTGAGCAGAAAGTTCAGAGCTAACACACCCAACTGAAAAGCATCAACTAACGGTCCTTGGAAGCCCTGGGAATGGATGAGGTCATTGGGGGATGCAGAGAGAGAAGTGGGTGGAACCGAGCCTCTGGGAATGGCTGTTGATGGGTCTCCATGGGAGTGTGTGAAAGCCAAATGCCCGTCTCTTTTATGCGTGGCTGTCCTCAATCTTCTGGCTAGGTGGACACTACTAATACCAATTGCCAATTGCTCAGCTGCAACCCGAAGCCTTCCACACTATGCCCTCTGCTTCCTGACCCCCAAGCCCTATGGGGACACATTGTGTCACAAGGAACCTCTACAGGTATCTCTCATGGAACTTATTGTAGTTATCTGATTTTTTTTTTTTTTTTTTTTGTCTGCTTCTCCAGCTACACTGAAGCTCCTTGGGCAGGAATTATGGTATATTTATCTTAGTATCTCAGCAAGTGTTATAGAGTTTGGCATTTGAGAAAGGCTGTTGAGTAAATGACTTTGGTTGAGGTCTAAGAGATGGGACAGGGCAACCACACACTCCCCCCCCCCGCCCCCAGGCAGCCCTGGTTTTACACCTGTTCTTCTGCATAGTTGCTAATACTGGTACCTCTTTCAGTCTCAAAAGTTCCCTGGGTTGGAAGATAAAGTCTATGGTTACCCTATTTATAGAACACCCAATTGTCCTAGTTGGTCTTAACCTTAGGTATATGTCTCTGTTTATAAGATTCCTATCAGAGAAGCCAGCTGACACACCAGGATCTGTTTCTAGTTCTGTCAATACTATATCATAGGAACCACTTCTCTGAAATTATCTAGTGTCTCTGAATAAGACATGAGAGTTTTGAGAAAGAGATGGAATCCAGGCAAATCCTCATATTAATAAATGAATCTGAAAAATGATTAGCACAATGCTAAGAACCAAGAACTAGAAGACATTCAGATGCCCCGTAGGTACATAAAAAGATGTTCAACACCATTTATAAGGGAAATGCAAGTCAAAAACACAGTGAGACAGCCCTTCAGTCCTGTGAGACTGGCCAATTGTTAAAAAAATGGAAATATCAAATGTCAGCAAGAGTGTGAAGAAAAAGGAACACATATCCATTGTTGGGGGGAATGCAACTTGGTGCAACTGCTATAGAAAATGGTATGGAGATACCTTAACAAAATAAAAATGAAAATGTCATTTAATCCAATAACACAATTGCTAGGTAGTTACCTGAGGAATATGAAACTCCAATACAGTACTGTGACTCTATGCTCATATCACTACTCACAAACAACCAAGTTGTGGAGTCAGCCTAGCTACCAATGATAGATGACTGGACAAAGAACTGAATGGAATATAAACTCAATGGAATATTACTTGACCGTTAAAAGTGAAACAGTGCCTTTGGGATAAAGTAGCTAGATTGTGAGGTGATTACAGAAAGTGAAATAAGTCAGAAAATAAAATACAGATATCAGGTAGCTTTAATTACTTGTGGAACACAAATAACCAAAGAAACAAAATGGCAAAACACAGCAAAAAGAAATACACTGGATACCAAAGGGAGTATGGGAAGCAGGAGAAGGAGGCAGGGGAAGGAAGAACATAAGACACTGGCATGGATTTTAGTGGAGGGTGAGTGAAAGCATGTGCACATAGGGAGGTATAAAAATATACCCCCAAAGTCATATATTTATGTAAATGACTGAAACATAATGTTGAAAATAAATACAACTTCCACCAAGAAGTAAAGAAGAGAAAAAACCAAGCGCCATGGATTTTATAGATATAAGGGGTTCACAAGTCAGTTAAGTACCGTAATTCATTGTGAAATGAGGCCCAGAGAAGTTATGTTGAGTTGACCAACATTAAACAACTATTGTAAAAGTTGGGCTAGACATAAGGATAATCAAAATGGGTCAATGAAAGGAAACAGACCCACAAGTACGTCATTATTTGATTTACAATTGGGAAAGTAAACGGATTTCTTTCCCAGTGCGGTAACTAGATATCCATCTGGGAAAAGATGGACCTGGACTCTGTATGTCACACCATTCACAAAGATCAGTTTGAGATAGATTAGACTTAAATGTAAAAATCTAATGCAATAAAGCTTCTTGACAAAAACAGGAAAATATGTTTGTGACCTGCGGGTAGATAACTATTCTTAAAAAATGATAAACTAGGGCCCTCCCTGGTGGTGTAGCAGGTTGGAGCACAGCACTGCAAGGCTGGCTGTAGCTGTTTCAGCACAAGTTCAATCCCCAGCCAGGGAGGTGACCCATATGGCCCAGCAGGCCTCTTTCATCAGTCTGCCTGTTCTGCTTCCCACTCTGTTTCTGGTGAATCGTCTCACCCCCCCGCCTGCACCTCTGGCTTGTACCCCAATTCTGTATGCATAAATAAATAAATCTTTTTTTTTAAGATAAATTAAATTTCACAAACATGAAAATTTCCTATCCATGAAAAAAGATAAAAAGGAAGGAAATAGAATGAAAAAGAAGTAAGCCACAAAGGATGGGGAGAGGGGTGAGAGTGGAGGATCTGTAAAATATTAAAAAATATATCCATTAATAACAAAGGGGAAGATAGCAATTTTGCAGTGGAGAAATCTGGCAGATTCTACCATTGCTAAATGATAAAAGTGATTATCATTAGTAGTGGAACAGGTGGACATCATTTACCTCTTGTTATATAAGATGACCTATGAAGACTACAACTTATAAGATGTGATATTCTTTTTTTAAAATAACATGTTTATGGGCCCTCCCTGGTGGCGCAGCGGGTTAAAGCACAGCACTGAGAATCTGGAGCCGCTTCCGCATGGGTTCGATCCCCGCCTGCCCCGGAAGTGACCCAATGGCGTGGCAGACCTCTCCTGACCCGCCCGCTGCTCCCCTCAGCAGTGTACTTCGTC
>NW_004567135.1:8714715-8736289 GCF_000260355.1 Condylura cristata | reverse complement strand
GAAACCCGTGGGGATTACAATTGAGATGAAAAAAAATGTGCAAAATGATGTAAAAATAAACTTTTTAATAAAAAAATAATAAAAAAAATAATATGTTTATTTTTACATCACTTTGTGCCTTTTTTCCATCTCAGTTGTAACCCCTATGGGCTTCCCACCACCAAATCACCCGTGTGCCATCACCAGAGTCCAGTGCACTCCCCCCCCCCCATTTTTTATCCCATTCCCCACTCCATCCCCATAAAATGTCTCTGGTATATAGTTGGTCCTTTATACTCCTGCTATGAGTGAAATCATCTGTTATTTTTCCTTTCTTTCTGGCTTATTTCACTAAGCACAATCCCTTCTAGCTCCATCCATGTTGCTACAAAAGGCATGTGTTTTGTTTTGTTTTGTTTTTTTGGTTGCTGTGTAATATTCCATTGTATATATGGACCACGCCTTTTTAATCCAGTCATCTACTTTTGGGCATTTGGGCTGTTTCCATGTCTTTCCAATTGTAAAGAAAGCAGCAATAAACATGGGGTGCAGGTGTCTTTTTGAATCAGTGTTTTTGTGTCTTTTGGGTAGTTACCTAGGAGTGGGATTGCTGGTTCATATGGAAGCTTTATTTTTAGTAGTTTGAGAAACCTTCAAACAGTTTTCCATAGTGGTTGTACTAGTTTGCATTCCCACCAGCAGTTCAGGAGAGTTCCTTTATCTCCACATCCTCACCAACATTTGTTGTTGCTAGTTGTTTGAAGATGTGCCATTCTCACTGGTGTGAGGTGATATCTCATTGTGTTTTAATCTGCATCTCCCTTATTACAAGTGATGTTAAACATTTTTTCATATACTTGTTGGAGATGTAGTATTCTTACCCAAAAAAATATGTATCCTCATTTATTCATGAAAAAGCAGCAGATAAACCCCAAGTAACAGAAATTCTATAAAATACCTAGTCTGTACTTTTCAAAAGTATCAAGGTTATGAAAGATAAATACTAAGATATTGTTCCATACTACAGGATACTAAAGAATAAATTAATGCAATAATAGGATCCTAAATAGAATCTTGGATTAAATAAAGGGTATTAATGGAATGGTTGGTAAATCATTTAAATAAGGACAAATTTAGATAATAGTATTGTGCCAATATAAACGTCCTACTTTTGATTATTGTATAGGTGTTACGTAAAAGAATGCCCTTTTTATGGTTGCTATGTAAGAGAATGTAATTTTTTTTTTTAAGATTTATTTATTTGTGCATACAGAACTGGGGTACAGGCCAGAGGCTCAGAGGCGGTGAGAGGCTTCACCAGAGACAGAGTGGGGAGCAGAACAGGCAGATCGACGAAGTACAGTGCTGAGGGGAACAGTGGGCGGGTCAGGAGAGGTCTGCCATGCCATGTGGTCACCTCCGGGGCAGGCGGGGATCGAACTGATGCGAAAGCGGCTTTAGATTCTCAGTGCAGCGCTTTAACCCGCTGCGCCACCAGGGAGGGCCGAGAGTGTAATTTTTTTTTTTTATTAAAAAGTTTATTTTTACATCATTTTGCACATTTTTTTTTTCATCTCAATTGTAATCCCCACGGGTTTCCCATCACCAAATCACCCCTGTGCCACCACCATAGTCCCGTGCATTTCCCTCCCTTCCCCCCCCCCCCTGTTTTTGGTCCCATTCCCCACTCCACCCCCACAGAATGTCTCTGGTCTATGGTTGTTCATTATTTTTGTTATTTTCTCGCCTGGAGAGTGTAATTTTTTAAAAGGAAATACATGTTGAGGAATTGAGGTAAAGTAGCCTCATTGCTACAGTTTACACTCAAATATATCAGAAAAATTTTATCTATTCATTGTTCTATATATATGTGCATAGGTATATACGTAGATGTAAAAATAAAGAAAGAAAAAGAATTGATAAATCAAGTAGGGTAAACTGTTAACATATGGGGAATATAAGTGAAAGGTGTAAATCAATCATTAACCCCATTTTTGCAATATTTTGGAAATC
Source organism: Condylura cristata (assembly GCF_000260355.1). Classification (NCBI taxonomy): domain Eukaryota; kingdom Metazoa; phylum Chordata; class Mammalia; order Eulipotyphla; family Talpidae; genus Condylura; species Condylura cristata. Next base: position 8,734,297 of record NW_004567135.1, on the reverse strand, counting down.
TGAAATTATTTCAAAATAAAAGATGAAATTTAATAAATGTGGTCATATAAATACATATAGGTAACAAAGGATTTGTATCAAGATTATGTAAAGAAGGCCTATAATTCAATAAATATAAACTCTCAACAAAACAAGCCAATTGAAAACTGGAAAAGATAGTTGAAGGCTATTTTACAAAGGAGAACAAATAAGTACAGAAAAAGATCTTCAAAAGTATTAACTAGTAAAGACACTTTAATTAGAAATGTAATTAAAAACTTTAATGAGAAAATTTAAATCACAATGCAATATTAATGAAAATGATTGACAGCACTAAATGTTATCAAGGATATGGAGCAACTAGAACCTTCAAATAGTATTTGTGTTAAATGATACAATTACACTAGAAAAAAGTTTTAATAATATCTTATAAAACTAAATAGGAACCTCCCTGTTGGCACAAGGGGTTACGTCTCAGCACTATGAAGCTATTGGCAGCCACTGCAATATGAGTTTTATCCCCAGCCCCGGAGTTGACCCGCATGGCACAGCAGACCTCTCCTGTCTCACCTGCTGCTCCCCTCAGCAGTGGATTTCAATAGAATCACCTGTTCTGTTCCCCACTGTCTCAGGTGAATCCTCTTAGCCCTCCCCCACACCTCTGACTTGTACCCCAGTTTTTACATACATAGCTAAATAAAAACCTTTTTAAAAAATAAATAAAAGGTGGTGGCTGCCTAAAGATTCCCAACTTACAGTTTATACTTATAGTTCATTCTACCCTCTTACAGTAAAGTTAGTCAAACAAACAAACAAACAAACAAAAACACATAAAAATAGAAAAGAACATTACACCAAAAACTCTATAATTTAATTCCTTTAGGTGAAGCTGTAGAATAGCAAAACTATATGGGGTGAAAAAATCAGAATAGCAGTTGTTTCTGGGTGGGTGGACATTCAGATTGGGAATTTTCTAGAATAAATGTAATATTCAATATGACTGCAGTTTGAGTTCCAGAAGTCTGTGTATTTATCAAAGCTCATTGTATAGAATGCTTGAGGCTTATTTCACTCTTTATAAATTTACCTAAATAGAGTCATAAACAACTTCAGTGCTTAAAGTGCTTAAAGTGTTTAGAAATAAAGTATGTTGATGTCTGCTACTTACTCTGAAATGTGTCAAAAATAAAATCAATTAATATATGACTAGATTTATGAATAGAAGACTAAATAAGTGATAAATAATGAACAAAATTTCATTAAAGAATATTATAGGTTAGATGATAGATTGTTTCTATAAATAAAACACTGGGGGGGGAACTGGGCCAAAATCCTGCCTCCTAATTCCCATTTTGTTTTTCTTTCTTCTCAACCACAATGCCTTTTCCTAGTTGCCTCCTTAGCAAGCTCTAAGTGTTTAACCCTCAGCCATGGGCAGTTCAGTACAAAAGTCAGGCCAGATTAACAATAAAATACAAAGGAAACATCACAAGTTTTGCCAGAAAAATTCTCCATAAAGTCAAGAACATTAGTAAGCAAGCACTTTCATCTCCCAAAAATCTAAGTAGAAAATATCATCAGGAAGGTTCACATCGCATGGGGGTGGGGGGGAGGGGACGGGGCAGACACAGTGTGCATGGCGCCACGTAGCTGACATTACTCCAAACTATGTCAAGACACACAGTACCAAGATAAGGCTCTATTAGGCTTTCTGTTTGTATGACTCCCGCCTCCCTGAGCCTCCTATCTAATTTCTTTAATAGTTTCACCAACCTCATGCTTGAGTCATACTGACTTCACAAACAAGACAAGACTCCCAACAAGAAAGTTCAAGAACACAACTGGTCCGCCTGCACGGGAGCAAGCTGTTTTGCAATTCCATTCACTGAGCAATCCACAGAGGGTGACTAAGAGGAAAACAGGAGCGTGCACTCACTCACTGAGTAGGTCTGAATTCCTCCTGTCAGGACAGTAGACAAACCTGCTTGGCCCACATGACACCATAACAGAGGCATCTTTGGACAGCACAGGAGAGCTTCCGCAGAGGTGAAAAGGCTGCGTTCCAAATAGCTACCAATATTGATTCAGGCTTTCCTATGGCTGAATCGAAAAACCCAAGGGCAGGCAGCCTTGACTTGTTTGTAGTCACAGAAGGACAAGTACAAGTGTCGACTTGGAAAATCAGGCTGCACAGAGGAAGGAAGCGATATTCAGGGACATCTAACCCAGCTGTAATCCTAAATGCACCCTTAAAATTCAAATTTATAAAAGACTTCACTTTGGCTTTTTAAAAATACTTGGATGAAGAGAAGCCATTCTGACATAAGCAATCAGAACCATAAAACAGTGAAAAAAGAGAGCCATCCTTTTAATTTTTTAAGCCTACAAATACTACATCTCTACTGTGAATGTTATTTATGCTCACGGTGAAGGACTTGGGAAACAGAAGCATAACGAAGATCACTTTAAGTGGTGATTATGCTCATCAGAACTATTCGGTGCAGCATTTCTTTACATTTTACATCTCTTCAAAGTCTTAAACATGATGGGGTCTTTGCAAGAACATTGTGTTGCCCCTTTGTTTAGTAGGTCGGATAGACATCAAATAGATGACTAATTAAATAACATTTAAAGTACTATATTGTTAGTTCTGGTGTAGTAGCTGCCAAGCTCCAGCTCCTTAATCAAAGAGGCTCCGTGGTGAGGTCACCGAGGTGTCCCAGAGGTGCTGTGAACTTGGTTTAACTGGTACCCCTGAGGGGGTGGTCCAGAGAAGCTGCCCCTCGTGGTCTCTTTGTCTGTGAGGACTTGAGCCAACAATAGAAATTCTCCTTCTCCGTGTCCTCTGGCCCAAGTGTGGAAAAACACCAGCTCTTCTTTACTCAGGTGGAGATCAGTAGGAATTTACCAAAGGAACTTTTCAGAAAATTAGGGAAAACAAACAAGGAAACTCAAAAGTACCAGATAACAGCCAGACCAGGGGATTCTGAGTTTACAATAGCTAACTCACTTACATGCCATTTCCTGTTTTGGAAGGGCTTGGGGGCGAACCTGCCCTGGCACTGCTGGCTGCTCCCCCTCACAGAGGCAGGATTGGGGTGGTTCCAGTCTCCTAGTTTCAAAGAAAATCACAAGAAGTTAGAGGGGCTGGTGGCTTACCCCTTTCACCTTCTTAAGAAGAAAATAACCTCTTTTACCTCTCACCTCCAGAGTCAAGGAAGTTTTTGGGCGCATAGTGTCTTATGTGAAGAGAATGATCCTTCTCCCAGCCCTGTGTGAGATAGAGGATGTGAAGGGCCCTGATGTCATTCTCTGGCTTTTTATGCTTCTAGGAGATATGTGTGAGCTCACTCGCGCTCTCTCTCCCGCCTGCACTTTGTTGAGCTATTATGTCACACTGTACAATTCACCTATTTAAAATATACAATTCCAAGGTCTTCCTGATGGCGCAAGGGGCTAAGTCTCAGCACTATGAAGCTATTAGCAGCCACTGTAGCCCAAGCTCAGTTCCCGGCCAGGGAGCTGACCCACATGGCACAGCAGACCTCTCCTGACCCGCCCGCTGCTCCCCTCAGCAGTGTACTTCATCCATCTGCCTGTTCTGCTCCTCACTCTGTCTCTGGAGAATCCTCTCACTGCCCCTGCACCTCTGACCTGTACCTCAGTTCTGTACGCATAAATAAATAAACCTTAAAAAAAAAAAAGATGCTGAGGTTTTTTTGTTTCGCTTTTGTGTTGCTTGCTTGCATGACACATATGTAGAGTTCAGGATCACTCTACAGCTTAATAAAAATAGGGTCAAGTTCACTGAGGTTTCCTGTTCCTGGGCCCATGCAAGCAAGCTCCCACTACCACATGTATCTCGGGAACTGGATACGCCCTCTGAGTCACCATGAACCTTTGGTCAGCTCCTCCCAGGGTTGATGACAAATGACAGGAGCAGTGATTTTTACTGGACGGGCAAAGGGACATCCCCATCCAGCTTGCCTGGTATAGCTTTGCTCCACCACTGACCTACTTTGCTGTGTAATTGGAGCGAGTCACTTAATTCCTCTGTGCTTCCAATCCCTATAGACAAGGAGAGCAGAGCACTCATCTTGCAGGGTTTTGTGAGGGTTACATGGGCCCTTGCATGTAGAGCCCGGCTAATGTTGAGCATTTGGTTCAGTAAGTGACGGCGAAGTATTTCTATTCCGCAGCAATAGAATCTAGATCACCCAGAAAACACTTGTTTCTCGATGCTGTAGGGGAGCAGCGGGGAGTCAGGAGAGGTCTGTTGTGCCATGTGGGTCAGCTCCCTGGCTGGGTATCGAACTCCTGCTGCAGTGGCTGCAGGTAGCTTAACCTGTTATGCCATCAGGGAGGGCCTGGGTATACCTCTTATTGTCAGTTTATGAATACTGCATGAATGTGTACCTAACCATGTATGAGAAATCACGAATCCAGGATGGTCTAATACCACTAGATGATTGGGCCTTGCTCCACTGGAAAAGTGAATTGATCCCCCTAAGGCCCATTGTTCCATTTTGGTTACTTATTTCACTCTTTCAAATATCACTGAGATACAAAAATTGTAAGCAAAGTACCTATACAAAAAGCTCTCTATGTGAAAGTAAACAACCTTGACTAACGTTAGATCTTAAATGGTGAGGCTACCCTAATCTAGGCCTAAAGTCTCTAAAACACTGGATTCCTGATAGAAAAGACAAGGATAGGAAGATTTGCTTTGACCAGCCCTCTAACACAAACAAACAATTTTAAGAAGCCTGAAATTCCATAGAGAAATTAATTTTCACCTAATGCAAGTGGAGGTTAGTCCAAGAAGTACCTGTTATAATACATCCATGCTGCTTTATCACATAGTATGTCTCTCATTTAGGAGGGAAATGGAGTAATTGGAAACTATGGGGTGCTTGGAGAAGGAAGCAGGAACCGTGTTTAGAAGAACCCAGAACAAAGAGAAGTGCCAAAAGTATATTTACCAACTCTGAAAGATTGCCCCAGGTCAGTTCTGGATGTAAATAGAAGGACCCAGTTCCAAAAGGGGTAATACCTAACAGACGCGCTTTTCGTTAGCAAATTCATTTTAAAAGAGGGAACTTTGGCCAGATATTAATGTAGGGTCTAAAAATTTGGGCCTAATTTTCAAAATGTTCCATTTAGTAACATTTTAAGAATGCACACATACTTATTTTCATTTGAGTATGTATATACTCCCAGAATATTATGAACAATTTCTGAATACATTCCAGAGCAGCAAAGAACCCAGAAATCACAAGCCAATGTCACCTCAATAAAAAATGATACCTCAAGCTGATGTTACTTCAACTAAAAAAAAAAATCTAATGTACAGTTAAAAAAAAAAAAGAACCAAGAAAAAAATCTCATCCATGCGTATGCATATCACCTACATTGACTAAATGAACAAAGCCACCTTTAAGGAGCTTCACCCTAAACTGAGCATGCTATTATTTTACAACCTCAGTTAATCTTAGTGCCAGTGTGGAGGAACCAACTTTCTGACACACAGAAAGAGGAATCTTTGAAGGGAATATTATTAATGCAACTGTGTCATTTTACGGTGGAAGATCTTGAGCACCAGAAAACGAACAGATTTGTTTAAGGTTATTTGCTTAGTAAATAACAACTGGGGAACTTGAATGCAACATTCCTGATTCCCATCCTTCAGTGCGGAGCAGAGTAGATGGCTCTAATGAAATCCACCTCTGAGGGGAGCAGCGGGCGGGACAGGAGAGGTCTGCTGCGCCATGTGGGTCAGCCCCCTGGCCAGGGAGCAAACTGGTGTTGCAGGGGCTGCAGATAGCTTCATAGTGTTGTGCTTTAACCGGCTGCGCCACCAGGGAGGACTCCATGATCCCGTTTCTAATGGTGATGATAAAGCATGGCTGGCTTTGGAGAATCTGGAATCACTGATGAGCTGGGAAAACTGTGAACCTCATAGGCAGGTTAAACAAGTGTGGAATGATCAGTTCCAGACGTGACTTGCAGCTGAAAGATCTAGAAAAATGGTGAAATAATCTGCTTCCTTCCTGTTCATTTGGATGTACCGACAACTTCAGCTGGCATCATAGAATATGAAGACGCAAGACAAAAACACACAGGGAAAATACTGGGATTCTTTTTCAGGGATATAAAATGTGCAAATAAAATAATGTCTCAGCTGAAAAAAAATAAAATAAAATCCTGCTTTATTTATGTTCTCTGGCTTAAAACCTAAGAGGTTTCTTCAACTCATCCCTTTGTTTCATAGGTAGCTAAGTCAGTTTCCTGATTCTATCTTTGAAACCTCCCTTCAAGTATTGCTCTGCTTCCCAAGCTAACCTTGGTCCTTTGTACCTCTGTCCTGCCTTGCGCATGTATCCTAAAATAGCTCTACTGGTTCTCTTAAGTCCCTCCTTGCCCTAGGCAACCTGCCTAAGCTGTTTCCCAATCCTCTGTGACAAACACAGCCTAGACCTTAGATAGCCGGCTCTAGTCCAGCTCACACGTGCCTGCTCAGTCCAGTCTCTGGCTGACCCTTTACTGGTGTTGTTTCCATTTCTGAAAGAACTTTCTGCGTCTTCTCTGGCTATCTATGTCTCCCCCATAGTTCAAGTTCAGCTCAGACTGTGCTTTCACCATGAAATTTTCCTCCAGAGATTTGAAACCACAATAACTGCTCTCTTCCCAGTTACCCCCATAGCAAAGAGCTGAGAGGAACCTTAGTAGAAAAAACAAACAAACAAACAGAGCATATACTCTTGCTTATCTTCTTTCATTCAACTAAAAAGCTGTGCCCCAAATGTCACCAGGTGCTAGTTATGCACAGCTTAGGTAGAAAACATTTCAAGGAAGATGAATATGCACCCAGCATTACCATACAATGAGACAAGAACCTTCTAGAGGTGTGCACAGCAGAAGGAGCAGTTACCTTTGACATGAGTCTTGAAGGAGAAATATGATTTCACCAGGTACAGGAAAAGGTGAGGAATTTTAGGTAGGAACAGAATCCCAGACACCCTGAGGCAAGTGTGCATTTAGGAACCAGCAGGTGTCAGGCTGTTTGTTGGAGAAACTTCAAGGCTAGACAAGTAGAAGGCATCTGTTTATGGAGAGACTTGCATGCAAAGCTAAGGAGTTCACCTTCATCCTGCAGACAGCGGGAGTAAGGGATGTTCCAGGCAGGGAGGTTAGAGGACCAATTATTTGAAAACAGTGGGCTGATGACTTGGGGGGAGCTGAGAGCAAGGGAACCAGGTGGGACACCCCAGGCACCCGCAAGGAGAGGGGAGAAGCATGGGGAGAGGGTGGAAATGGACTGAGGCAACCCGAGTGCAGAGGAGAATTTTCCTCCCAGTTATAAAGGTTGGACACCATCAACAAGCCTAGAAGAACAGGTACACAACTGTGAACCGTGAGCTAAGAGTCAGAGCATGACCGTTTGTTTTTTTGACTCAGTGCTGTTCTTTTGTACTGAGATCTTAAATTTTACACATAGAGCATATAGTATACATTGTTACATTGTCATTCACCATATTGTATAGACTACTTTAAAAATAATGCATGCATGGGCCCTCCCTGGTGGCCCAATGGGCTGGGGCACCGCACTGTAAGCTGAACACAGCCCTTTCAGTGCAAGTTCAATCCCCGGCCCCGGGGGTGACCCACATGGCACAGCAGACCTTTCCTGTCCCGCCCGCTGCTCCCCTCAGCAGTGTATTTCAGTCCATCTGCCTGTTCTATTCCCCACTCTGTCTCTGGTGAATCCTCTCACCCTCCTGACCTCTGGTCTAGACCCCTGTTCTTCTATGCATAGAGAAATAAATCTTAAAGAAATGCTTTATTAATATATCATTTATATACTATCATTTTGCTTCTATAATGAAAAAATATATTCAGCCAAAAAATCACACAGACCACTTAGTTTCCCAGAAAATAATCATGTTGACATTCTGATGCACTTCTGTCCTTCTGCGCAGGGACGTTGCCCTCCGTAACTGAGACCCTTTCCCAGGTCTCTGAGGAGGGGACAGGGCCAGAACTCTGCCTGCAAGTCAGTGACGAGGATGGACTCTGGGCAGAGCGGTGCTAGCAAGCAGTGAGGAAGAGAAGCAGAGGAGGCCATAAGCAACATAAACAAAAGTCAACACCAGAGGAAGAGCAGCCAGAGAGGGGGCCCCCGGTGCCTCTTTTTTTTCCTGGAGTAGAGGAATATGTGCAGAGAAGGCCCAGCGTCTGTTGCGGGGATAAAGGGAGCACTGTCCGGAGTGAGTCGGAGCAGGTTAAAACAGCTGCCACCAGAACAGGAAAGAACCTTAACTGACAACTCAAGAAAGGGCTCGAGGCATCACCAGAACCAGATGAGGCTGAACCATCATAATTGTTCTGGGCAGAGCCAGTTAGCACACTTAGCCTGATTTTCTTTCTGCAGCAACAACAATGCAATGTAGTCTCATTAGCCTCTTCCTCTGAGTTCTATTTTAAAATGGTTTTCTGGAATTTCTTGATGTGCTTTACAAGAGACTAACATGTGGCATCTTTATTTTGCCAGTAGTAAAGGTAAATCTTCTAGCTGTAAATATAGAATTGTATCATCAGTTTCCAAAAAGGAATACTAGAAAAATATCTGGGAGAATTCTTGACCTGACGATTAATTTAAGATTTTGGAGTTTTCAGTTGTTGTTAGCTCAACAGTATGCGAAAAGGTGAAACGCTAACTCGGTTATCATAATATAAACATGCTTATCAGATCAAGGGAGGCAACACTGGTGAAATCACTTCTTTTTTAAAGATTTATTTATTTATGCACACAAGGGCTGGAGTGCAGGCCAGAGGTAAGGAGAAGTGAGAGGATTCCCCAGAGACAGAGTGGGGAGCAGAATGGGCAGATCTACTGAAATCCGCTGCTGAGGGGAGCAGCGGGTGCGGCAGGAGAGATCTGCGGCGCCCTGTGGGTCAGCTCCAGGGCCGGGGATCGGACTTAGGCCACAGTGGTGATAGTGCTGAGGCTAAACCTGTGTAACACACCAGGGAGGCTCCACTTCTTCCTTTTTTTTTGAATGTACAATCTCCAGAAGAGCCTTAAAGAGCTTCAAGATTTTTAAAAAGTCTTGAATCCATGTCAAGTGAGCCAGGAGGGAGGAAGGAACCATAGTTCTGTCCTTAGCCCTCTGCCCTGCTCCTGTCATGTGTCCTTGAGGCAGCCACAGCAGGGTCATACACAGGCTAATGGTTCCCTCAGCTGCAGCTCTCCCCAGACCTTCCAGCTGGCCTGGGGCTTGCTGGATTTCCACCCTTAAATGCCCAGAGTCCCTCGGGGGTACTCCACGTAAGCTTTCCTGCATTTTCCTTCTCTCAAGAACAAGAGTCCTCATTTCAAGGAGGACTATCATCCCTTGCCCAGCACCCCAGATAGGAGACCCACAGCATATCAGTTCCAAGTCTGCCATGGATTCTTCGACGTCCCTGCTCTCCATTGCTCCCGCTCCTGCCCAAGGTCAAGGTCTCTTGCTTCTGATCTAAATTACTGGCTTCAGAGTTTGTGACATCAGTCTGTTTCCTTAAGCTTCCTCAAGTCTTCCTCACTCTCCATAATTCTGCCAGTTTTCTATAGATAAAGATCAGTTTATGTCATTCTCTTGCTTAAAAGCTTTCAAGGGCTTCTCCAAATGTTTTAACAAATAGCTTCACTGTGAACTTAGCCCTAGAGGCCTTTCCGTGATCTGGCTCTGGGTTCCATCTCGTGCCTCCTTCTCCTGTCACCACCAACTGACATGCTCCACTGTGGTCACTCTTGACCATTTGGCTGTGTTACGTCCTGGTGTTCTGTGCTGTCCCGTCTCCACCCAGCTTCAAGCTCCAGTGAAGCTTCTCCTTGTCCAGGAGTGGTTCTCTGGTGCAACTTCAGTTTGGACAGAGTTCATGTGTGCTCCATACCACGCTGCAACAACATTGAAAACAGTGGCCCATGATTTATTGGTTTGTCTTCCTCTCTAGACTTTAATTGCCAAAGTGCACAGACCCAGGTTTATTGAACTTCATAAATCTAAATCTAGAGTTGAATACCAGGTGTGGCGCAAAGAAGCCATCAGTAAATGATTTTTGTTTTTGTCTTATCTTGGCTTCACTCACTACGTCTGAGTCCTGCTCTAAGTGCTAGGTTTACAATCATGACTAATCCAGACCTGGGTTTGTCCTAAATAAATATGCCAATAAATGAACAGGGAGTTTTCTTGGAGAAAAAAAAAAATCTTGGAGCAGTGATGAATTGACTCTTCCAGGAGCTAGTAGGCACAAGAGAAAGACTACATTTTGGGCCCTCCCTGGTGGCACAAGGGGTTTAAAGCACAGTGTGATGAAGCTATCTGTAGCACTGCAGCATGAGTTCAATCCCCGGCTGGGGAGGTGACCCACATGTCTCAGCAGCCCTCTCCTTTCTCACCCACTGCTCCCCTCAGCAGTGTGTTTCAGTAGATCCACCTGTTCTGCTCCCCACTCTCTCTTTGGGGAATCCTCTTGACCCCCGCACCTCTGACCTATACCCCAGTTCTTGTGTAAATAAACGACAACAAAAAAGACTACACTTTTATCTTGCCCTTTAAATTAAGAACCACTGAGTAAAGTTTATAGAGAAGTAGACTTCACTTCTTTGAACAACTACAACTGACCAAAACTGGAACATCCTGGCTGATGATACCGTGACTCCCTTCAGCTTCCTGTGAATGTAAAGTGGTGGAGACAAGCTGAAACCTTCCTCAGTTGGGGGTGGGGGAGGCTGACACAGTGGCCCCCAGGCACCTCTGGACCTGGGCCACAAGCCCTTTGCACTTGGAACTTCCATTCCTTCCTGGTTCTATCATGCTAACTAACTGCTATGCACGAGGTAGTCATTATCTCATGCACACCTTAACGTCAATGACTTCATGAATATAATTTTTTCCTTTGCACTTTATTTTCTTTCATAACCTGTCCTTATTATGCATAAGCATATCTAGAAGCTCATTTATACTATTTACACCCATCCCCAGCTTATCTGATTCTATTCTCCTTGCCTCATCACTAACAATTCAGGCAGAGTCTTTATCTCAGATGATGCTGATGAAAGAGCTGAAAGAACACAGCTGGGTATTTCCTATCCCACTGGGGATGACAGAGGTGCCAGCAATTGAGAATCATCCTTTCATCTCCAACAGTGCCAGTTGGGTTGGAAAGTTACTGCGAAAGAAATTCATCCAGAGTCCTGGAGTATCATTTTAGAGGTGCACAGCTACCTAAAGGCGGCACAGTAAGAGCAGATGCCCACTCACGGCTAAGCCACTGTAACCTTAAGCCAAAGCCCAGATAGCAGGAGCTGCTCTAAGCAAACATTTGGCACAGGGTTCTTTTCTATTTGTTAGCATTAAAGAAGTCTGCGCATAAAGAAAAGTCAGGGAGAGATGTAGAGATACTAAATCTGAGATGTTGCTTTTCCACACGAGAAGTCGAACCCTGCTTAGCGGTGCAGGCTTTCTTCACTGTCCAGACACTGGGTTTCTGGCCTAAGTTACAGAAAGGACCCTGTTCTTTCATTCATATACACTCTTATTCTTCTGTCATGACTGACCAGTTGCAAACGATCCCACTGACTATTAGTCCTGGAAACTTCCATCACCTCCTTTTAGGCCTCCGTCAGAATGACTAACAAGAACTGCTACTCTGTGCCATGTGTCAGGAGTTTCAAGGCCCTCACACTCATACCCCTGCAGATGGGAGGATGATCCCATTTTATTTTTTACAATTTACCATCCATCCTGGAGCTAGAAAGCTTGGTTGGAAGTTTGGTTTGCCAAAGGGCACATGGCGGGTTCTTTAAAGGCTGGGGAACTAAGTCGGGACCCAGAACTATTAGAAATATTTTCAGTTTCTGGCCTTAGTGTTAGGTATGGTGTCTGGAGATTTGTCTTCTGAACAGTTACTAGGAAGCGTGCTGGCTGCTGTTGAAGGATTTGCTTTCCCATCGCCATGTTATTCCAGCCATGATAATAGCGAATATTTCATTGGTCTGGCTGTTGGAACGGCTGTGATTGACGAGGAACGCCTTGTGATTATATCTAACAGTTTTGTCACCCCCAAACAGGCATACTAACAACTACAGTTATCACAGACACCCCATTGTTTTCTTTTTCCAGCAGCAGGTCCCATTCCTTTTAGATTTTTCAGCTCAACTAAGGCAACAAACAAACACGCTCTCCGTTGTTGTTGAGTGAGGTAGGATTCTGAAGGGAGGCTTGGTTAACTTTTAAAATAATGAATACTTCAATGTAATAGGTTTGAGGTCATAGGATTTTCTAAGTCCTCAGCTCTTATGGAAATAATTTCCGGAGCAACCAAATCAGATACAATATTAATTTGAGTTTTTTTCATGAAAAGTAGAAAAATTGGAGGAGGGGGTTGGTAAAAGAATAAGATTAGCTTAAACAGGGTAATACTCTGATCTTGTAATAAAATGAATTGTTTCCTGTGACTGTTGAAAGTTACATTGATTATTAAATATTTATTCTTTAGTCTTTTGATTTTAAGTATGGGTATGAGGTGTTCCTAGTAAAAGAGAGCCAGCCTCAAAAGCTAGACCAAAAAAATATTCACTAATATGCTGGCCTGGAAAAAAACATTATCCCTGCCAAACTAAACAGCCATCCACAAGCTTCTTCGTTAATGTTCAGAAGTCAAATCTCCAGACACCATACTAAATGTTAAGGCCAGAAACTCTGAAAATGTTTCTAAGAATTCTTGGTCCTATAAAGAACCTGCCATGTGCCCTCTGGCAAACCCAACTTCCAAGGGTTCTAGTTACAAATTGGATAATAAATGGTAAGTTAATTACATTTATTATTTATTTATTGTTAATTGAGGTAATAAATATTACACACCCCAGGTATTGCTACTATAGTTCACTCACCACAAATTACCCATAGTCCATTGTGTCCTCTTCCCACTTTGTTACTCTGTAATCTTAAAAAGTGAAGACAATAATCAAGGGAAATTAATCTCTGATTCCTCTTTTTAAAATACGAAGGTCCCAACACCAGATGTTGGGACCAATATATGGTTGTTACAGTGCTGGCCAGTCAAACACATTTCACCCTTTCTACTTTCCGTTTTCTTACTAAAAGTACTTGAAAATCTGCTGTATTAATTAAATCAGTAGCTTAAGGCATACTTTATCAGGTGGAGATTTCCTACTATTATGGAACATCTATCAGTTTATTTAATTTGATTCATTTTGATATTTAATAATAAAATCAGTGAAACTTGATGCCTAATGAGAACTCCAGTAGAATAGTTCCAGCCTTCAAAAAAAATTATATTTGTTCAAATATATTTTTTATTATATATGTCCAGTTTTTTTTTTAATATAGTCCTTCCCAATTCCACCTTAAATATATGGGCATGAAAAAAATCAACTCATTTGCGATCTGTCTAAACCATAACATTTGTAAACCAAAAAGATCATGATTTTTTTTGTTTAATTTATTTATTTGAGCATACAGAACTGGGGTACAGGCCCTCAGGGGCAGTGCGAGGCTTCACCAGAGACAGAGTGGAGAACAGAACAGGCAGATCGACGAAGTACACTGAGCAGCGGGCGGGTCAGGAGAGGTCTGCCACACTATAGTGGCCACCTTCGGGGCAGATGGGAATCGAACTCATACGGAAGCTGCTTTAGATTCTCAGTGCTGTGCTTTAACCCGCTGTGCCACCAGGGAGGGCCAAGATAATGTTTTTAAGGAAGTATATCAACTTCAAGTTGATTAGGGTTCAAAATAATGAAATTAAGATTTTTTATGTATGTATGACAGTTCACAGTGTAGATATCTCATTTGCTCCGCACACCGCTCATGGAGGTAAATGGAGTGAGAGGGTGTGTTATTATTATCTTTAATTAAAGATTTATTCATTTATGCACACAAGAGCTGAGATACAGGCCAGAGGTGCTGGAGGTGGGGGGTGAGGGGTGAGGGTGGTGGTGAGAAGATTCACCAGAGACAGAGTGGGGAGCAGAACAGTCAGATCTACTGAAATCCATTGCTGAGGGGAGCAGCAGGGAGACAGGAGACGTCTGCTGTGCCCTGTGGGTCACTCCCTGGCCAGGACTGAACTCGTACTGCAGTGGCTGCAATAGCTTCATGTGCTGTGCTTTAACCCATTGCACCGCCAGGGAGGGTCCGGGCGTGTTGTTATTAACATTTGAGAAAAGGCAATGTAATGTCCAGGCCCACTCAGCAGGGCAGTAATGAAGTCATTACAAGAACTCTAGGTCTTCTGAACCCTAAAACACTGCTCTTGCCTTTATACAATATTCTTTTCAGTGCTAAATACCATTTTGAGTTAAAAAATGATCTCAACTCATTGACTTTAAATTCAGTAGGATTTTATTTAAGGTTTTAAGCTCTGATCTCTCCCTGGTGGCACAAAGGGTTACCACAGTCACTGCAGCACTAGTTCCATCCCTGGTCAGGGAGATGAACCACAGGGCACAGCAGACCTGTCTTCCTGCTGCTCCCTTCAGCAGTGGATTTCAGTCTATCTACCTTTTCTGTTCCCCACTCTGTCTCTGGTGAATCTACTCACCGCCCTCCTCCCCTACACCTCTGGCTTGTACCCCAGCTTCTGTGTGCATAAGTAAATACATCTCTTTTTTTTTTTAAAGATTTATTTGTACATACAGAACTGGGGTACAGGCCAGAGGCTCAGGGGCGGCGAGAGGCTTCACCAGAGACAGAGTGGGGAGCAGAACAGGCAGACAGACGAAGCACACTGCTGAGGGGAGCAGCGGGCGGGTCAGGAGAGGTCTGCTGCGCCATGTGGGTCACCTCTAGGGCAGGCGGGAATCGAACTCATGTAAAAGTGGCTTTAGCTTCTTAGTGCTGTGCTTTAACCTGCTGCACCACCAGGGAGGGCCAGTAAATACATCTTTTAAAAAAAAGATTCTAAGCTTTAAATCACCAACTCAAGAGATCTCTTTCCTCTGAAGCTGCCCCAAACCCCCTTGCTTGCAACCTTTTCTCGCCTGAACACCTTTATTAGACTAGATTATTTCTTATTCCCCTTTCAAGCTTTAACACTATATGGAGTATTCATGTTCTACACATGGACAATCTTAGCAACTGAATTAGCAGTGCCTTTAAGCCAGGAGACTGAGTTTTCTACCCAAGTGTACAACGTTGAATGAATCATATTGGAGAGAGAGCTTGAGGCCAGTAGTGTATAACCCTGCACACTTTGTAAACTAAAATAATGTGACCTTTAAGCTGGGTAGAAATGGTTTGAGGCCAAAGGAACAACTCAAAGAGCTAAAATAATTACAAAGAAAGTTAAAGAAATTAAGGCTCTGCATTCCTTTGAAAGGAGATTAAGGGAAGAACTCGTTAAGATGCGCCAGCTTTTGAATGGCTCTGAGAATCCAGATGCTACCAAGCTATTTGACCTGGTGTCAAGAACAAGAGCAGATGCTACAAAAAGATTGGCCAGAGAGGGACATTCCAGAATCCAGAAAGGACTTGGGGACAGAACAGCATAAACATGGAGTAAGTATCCAAGAGGGCCAGATCTGTTTCTAGAATAGATTTAAGAGGAATTCTGTAGCTGGCAGTCAAATGTGGTAAGGATCTGACTCCTAAATTCAAGAGGAGGCCCAGGCGGAAGGGAACCCCCTGGTGGAAGGGGAACCCCCCTCCCCTTGATACTCACCTCCTGCATACTAAACTAACTCACTTTTGCAATAATCTCCTTTATGGATGCATGTGGTGTTAAGACAGTATTCTTTGGTTTGGAGCCCTCAGCTATGGTTCAAGCTGGTTTAAGCCAGAGCAGAGAGAGTAGTACTCCAGAGAGCAGAGGCCTGGGAAGTCACCGCCAGGAATACCAGGTTCTTCCTGACCAGGCTCAGGAGGGTCTCATGCCCAAGTTGGAGGTTTTATGGAAATAACAAAGTACTAGTCTTAAGTCAAAAATAAAGAGAGTCGTGGGCCCTCCCTGGTGGTGCAGTGCTGCCAATATTCTAAGCACTAAGAAGCTAAAGCCACTTCAGCATGAGTTCCATCCCTGCCCCGAGGTGACTCACATGGCCCAGCAGACCTCTCCTGACCCGCCCACTGCTCCCCTCAGCAGTGTACTTTGTCTATCTGCCTGTTCTGCTCCCCACTCTGTCTCTGGTGAATCCTCTCACTAGCACACTCCCTGGCACCTCTGGCCTACACCTCAGCTTTTGTATGCATAGATAAATTAAACAAATTTTAAAAAATAAAAAATGAATGTAGCAGGGAAATGAAGTAGAAATAGAAAATCAAGTTTATGGGCCCTCCCTGGCAGTGCAAAGGGTAATGATGCAGCATTGCAAACTACCTGCAGCCGCTTCGGTGCAAGTTCAATCCCCAATCCCCCTCCCAGGGGTGACCCACATGGCTCAGCAGACCCCTCCTGACCCGCTGGTTGCTCCCCTCAGCAGTGAACTTGGTCATCTGCCTGTTATTCTCCCTACTCTGTCTCTGGTGAAGCCTCTCACCATCCTGTACTTCTGGCCTGCACCCCGTTTCTGTATGCATAAAAATAAATCCTTAAAAAAGAGAAAATCAAGTTTATATGAAAGTATTCATAAAATTCTATGGTTAACTCGATTATATCAGAAGAGCAACCACGACGACATCTTGGAAAGGATAACTTTGTTCACGACTGAAAAAAAATACATATGGGATGGACTAGTTGGTGTTTCTGTGAAAGTTTCAGTCATCTGCAACACCTGTATGTTACAAACTCCGTAGGATCAGTTACTGGAGACTGCTCTGAGAGGGCAGGGAGAGGAGAGGCGTAGACTGTACGCCACTCCCTGAGAACGGCTGATTTATTTAGTGAAAATCAAGCACCGTGGAAGAGACCCCACGTGGGGTCCGTAAGGAGAGGCAGAGTTTGGATAGAGCAAGAACCATGACTTAGAGAGACAGTGTGAGCAGTGATGGTTTCAGCTACTACTAGTAAGCAGCCACAGGGGGCAGATTTAGCACTAAGACCTGGCTGGTGCCACACAGACTTTCGGAAAACAACACGGCAGGACCAGAGACCTGATAGGAGAAAACAAAGGCGAAATATCTCATTTGGGGAGTATAAATATCTCATTTGGGGGGGTATTAATATATCATATTTTAGACATAGTGGGTTTACCAAAATATGTTAGTATTAAATTCATCTTCTTAAACACAGATGCAGTATTAAGATGATAAATTCAACTATATGAGGCAGGACAGAAGTAGAGGGAGGAGAAACCAGAGGAAAGAACCTTGAGAAGCGTCTAAAATAGTGAGATGAAAAGTATCTGGGTGAAGGTGGAAGACAGGTTATCAAAGGAAAGGGGAGACAACAGACGTGGTGAAGGAAGTATTAGTAAGTCTGGAAAAAAGGGAGAGGAGAACTTCATAGGTGAAGCTGAGAGTCTGGGACTATAATTGTTCCATTAAAGGGATGATGAAGATAGTCAGGATAGATGAGTTAAAGGGTAAGATACTGAGCTATTTTATTTTTCCTCTTCCATTTAAGATGTTAAGTTTAAAGCCTTAGGAAGCATTCAATTCATATTTGGAGCTCAGGGGAGAAGCAAGACTTAGTATTGAGAAAGGCAACAGCTTTAAGACTTTGTGCGTTCCAAGAAAAAGAAATCAGGAAGGCAGAGAAAGGAATGAAGCAAAATAATCAAGGCCACCCCAGGCATTGAAAGGCATTCTGAATTTCTTATGGTTTTATGCCATCAATTACATCATCATCACACAATCAAGTGAATCATGTAATTACTGCATATTAGGGGATAACTCCCCCACTCCCCAGAGTCTAATCTGGTTAAGAAGAAAAAGAATCCCAATTACAGTAAAAGATTTAAGCAGCACTCCAAAATAAATACTAGAAAGATGACCGAAGGAAGTGCTTGGTAAGTGAATCATACAAACGGTAATTTCTTGTGTAAGAGCACCTGGAGAGACTTCCCAAGCTAGGGTGTTTTGGGAAAGCTTTATAAAGGAAGTGAGTTTTGAGTGGGTCATGGTCTGAGAGATTGAGCTATAAGTCTTCCCAGGCAGTTGAAAGGACAGTGATCAAAAGACAGGAGACAGAAGAACCAGGTGGCCAGTGAACCAGTTTGGCAAGAGGAAAAGAATCTTTGGTTGGATAGGGTGGGGGTGGAGTTCGCTGATAGACTGGAAAGGCAGATTGAAGCCAAATTGTGGCAGGTCCTGAAAAAGAATGTACCAGGAGGGTTAACAGGTCCAGGGAGAGTCTTATACTCAAGGTAAACAGCCACTGAATTTTGAGCAAGCGAGTAAGGAACATGGTTGAGTTAAGAATCTTAGAATATCAATCCGGCTCTACTGTAAAGGACAGAGTGATTGAACTCAGGGACCAGTTAGCTCTAGTCCTCTCAGATGAGATAGAGTGCAATGAAGAGTCTTTTCTAAGAGAAAACCTCAATTTCCTGGATCCTATTCAAATTCACTTTCTACAACTTACAAAACTTTTAAGTTAGCCTGGCATACCTCCCTCTTCCGAAATCAGTGCTTTGTGGACTGCAACTTTCACTAACGGGAAATTTGCATGTGAAGGGTGTCTAGAATTTGTGAGGTATCTGGACTTCAGTTATACACAGGCAACCAACCCAGTGAAACAAGGATTTTAGCTCCCCTCCAGTTCCAATTTGATGCTGGGACTGAAACAAGGAGTATCCGGGTCAGCTGGCTAGGCAAAGAGAAAAAGTCTACAGAGGAGAGAAGCAGCATGACACACTGGAGAGAAGCAGCATGACACACTGGATAGTTAGAAAATCTGGACTCTAGTTCTGCTAGTAATGGTTATAGAAGTAGCCACCATTTTCTTTTTGCATCCTTTCCACAGTTCAGATAAATCGGGGCATAAATGTCTTGTGCAGGTCGTTTCAAATTTACGATGTATCACCCAAGGAAACCGTGTTATAAAATAATGGTTAGTTTCCAGGAATCTATAAGAACTCCATCACTGAAATCATCACATATTTTGCAAACAGGCAAATAAGTATTTTTGTAACCTTGATTAATAAGAAAACAGATTAGCCAAAATGATTACTATAATTTTTAAAGATTTATTTATACATGCAGAACTGGGGTACAGGCCAGAGACAGAGTGGGGGGCAGAACAGGCAGATGAAATACACTGAAATACACTGCTGAGGGGAGCATTGGGCGGGTCAGGAGAAGTCTGCTGTTCATCCCCTGGCTGGGGATGAACTTGTGCTGCAGAGGCTTCGATAGATAGCTTCTTAGTGCTGTGTTTTAACCCTCTGTGCCAGATTATTGTATTGTTTTTAATGGAAAACATTTGATCAAAACAGGATATGGAATTTAAGATTGTGGTTAATATGAAAGAGAATTACTTCTTGTTGCTTCAAGATCATTTGAGGATAATGGCTCACGAACAGAAAAGTCGAGAGAAAGGGGAAAAAAGTAAAAGCTGTGTGTTTTTATACCGGATGGTTTCACTCATAGCAGGAGTATAATGGACCAGGCGAGAAAATAACAAAAATAATGAACAACCATATACCAGAGACATTCTG
>NW_004567135.1:8714043-8714580 GCF_000260355.1 Condylura cristata | reverse complement strand
AAAAAAAAAAAAAGCTGTGTGTTTTTAAGAAGATGACAACGCCAGCAGGTGAAATGGATGAAAGAGGGTGAAAGAAGGAGCCAGTCTGGAAAAACCAGGAATGACCCAGGCAAGAGTGAGACACCACTCAGAATCAAAGTGAGAAAGGAAGGAGCGTCCAAAGTATAGGGATGGGGTTATCGTCTGGATTCCAGGACACTCAGCTGTTGGTGAGTCCAGAAAATTGATCCCAGGGGAATGGTGGACTAAATGGTCAAATCAGGTTCAAAGACTCAGGGTATCATTTTCCACAGAGGCAGAAGCAGGCGTCTAGGCTGGAGCCCCAACTCCCAGGCCACACTTTCAGCTCCAAGATGGAGAAGATTCCTTAGCTCCTGGGGCCAGTGTTGGTTCCAGAAGGTGGTGAAAGCAGCAGCAGGTGGAAGGAATCAAGCAAAAACCAGAGGGGCAGGGTCAGAGCTATAGGAGAGATATAAACATATCTGAAGGCCATGTGCCTGCTCATCTGAACACGGAGAGGAGAGGAGAGGAGAGGAG
>NW_004567135.1:8711705-8713943 GCF_000260355.1 Condylura cristata | reverse complement strand
GGAGAGGAGAGGAGATTCACCAAAGAGAAATGGGGCACAGTGGGCAAAGAGCCGGGAAGTGCTGAGAAAGAAAAGAGGGGTGTGGGGGCAGGGAGGAGAGGACAGTCTCCACCCACCACCAGGGGGCGTCCCCAGCTCGGGGCAGCTTTGTGGGGCAGCTTTGTTGACACAAGGCCTTGGCAGTAGTGTGGTGGGGGATGAGGACAATTGACAGGCCTTCGACAGCCAGCCCCTGCCCTGTGTGTGTGTGTGTGTGTGTGTGAGTGTGAGTGTGTACATACCAGTCAAACCTCACCATTCTGCCTGCTGTCAATATTCTAAGCACTATTATGACCAGGTTGGCTGGTAGTGACAAAGGCGTGTCAGGTAAAAAGATAAAACAACGATAACAGATAAAGGCAAGGTTGAGTTGGGAGAAAGAACGGGGCCTAATGGATTAGAAACAAACGTGAAACAAAGCAGTAAAACCCTTAAAAAAATGAGAGGAAAATGTGTGGCAAGTCAAACTGATCTGTGAGGAAATGGAGAAAGACAGGAGAAGAAAGTCCAGAAAACCTCTAATTCAGTTTATGTGATTAATTCTACAGAGCTTGTCACCCTGCTCACATCCTATTAACAGGAAACCCACACAGAAACTGTGCGGTAGAAACATAACCAAAAACGTAGCCTTTGCTCTTTGGGAGATCTAAGCTCATTTTTGGCCAAAGATTTCAACCTATGGTAGAATCTGAGGGTGAATGTACATCACGACATCGTTCCAGGGAATAAATGAGTGAAACCGCATCACTTTGGGGCAGTTTTTACGAAGTCACACGGGAAGTTCAAGTGTTTAGAGATGAGCTGATTCCTGACACATCTACAATTTCGTTAAGAATTTGGATGTTAAACCACAACAGGACATTAAAACGATCAGAATAAACGGAGGGAGAGTGGGGGGCAGTCACAGAGTCCCCTCGAAAATGTGTCACCGAGTGGGTTCATCGTGTTGGTCGCCGGCTCTGAATTCACCAGGTGTCAGAGCATTTGGATTCCACTCGCCCACACTCAGTGACGGCCCCAGCCTTTCCAGAAGCATGAATTTGGGGAAAGGGGGTGCTGGAGGGCGGTGCTGCCCGAGAGCAGAACTAAGCGCCCGGCTAAGGCCTTCGGATGCTGAAAGTCGAGCAGAATCTCACTGCTCAATAGGTGAGCGCGGCGCGCGGCACAAATATCTGGGCGTTCGATGTAGTTTTTCCGAACTTGGGCTGTTTTTCTGAGCTGCTGTCTTTTCCCTTCCGATCGGGCGCAATCCTAAGGCAGGAGAGCGCCGGCCGTTTGTCCAGCGCTCGCCTCACAGCCTTCGGGGGCACCTCGGGGCGAGGCGCAGGTCTCCACCCCTCGCAGCTCTCCCCCGCGCGCTCCCCCCGCCCGGCTTTCTAACCACATTGTGCGCTCGCGGCCGGGCGGCTCCGCGCAGCCCGGGCAGTCGCAGGCGCCCAGCCCGTCTCCTCTAGGGCGGTCACACGTGTCCATCCCCTGGGGGGGTGGCGGGGGAGCGCTCTCGCCTCCCGGCCGCTGATTGGTGCCTCCCCCTACCCCACCCTTCCCGCCGCGCTCGGCCTCCATCCTATTCGGCTCCAGCTGAACCAGCCCCACCACCTTCTTCCCCCGGAGAAAAAGGGCCACTCGGAGCCCTCGCCGGCCCCGCTCTGGGGTGGAAGGGAAGTGTGGGGAACAGGTGGAAACCACTCCACGCCCCGGGCCTCCCACTTCTGGGCCGCGCGGCCGGGCCGCCCCGCTCTCGCATCAGCACCGATAATAACTGAAGTCCCACACGTGCGTGCTTCAGGCTCCAGCCTCCACCCCAAGCACCACCCCGCGGGCCCTTTAAAAGGACGCGACCACTCAGGCCAGGCGGGGGGTGGGCGAGACCCGGCTCGTCCTCGGCCGTCAAAGTCGCTCAAGTCCTCAGTCCCAAACACCCCGAGAGCGGAGGCGCCGCGCCGCCGCTCCCGGGGCGCGCCTCGCTCCCTCCGAGTCACACTCCCCGCCTTTCCTGGGGTGCTCCGTCGCCTCTCCCCTCCCCCTCCCCGCCAATGCGGCTGTCCGCGCTGGGGGTGGGGAGTGGGGGCGGGGGTTGTTGTTGTGGTGAGGGACAGCCCCGCCCCCTCCTCGTGGGCGGCCCCTCCCCCAGCCCTCTGTGCGCCCCCTCCCCCCGCCCCCATCCCCATCTGTTTTCCCCAGCGGTGAGATGATTAT
>NW_004567135.1:8701355-8710576 GCF_000260355.1 Condylura cristata | reverse complement strand
GGGGGCGCGCGCTCCTCGGGGCTCTGCCGGCTGCGGCCCCGGCGCCGGCGCCGCGGAGGGAAAGTTTAGGACTCCGTTATTCTTCGCGGCGCCTGCTCTCCGCAGTCTACGGCCCTCTTTATGCCGGCACCTCGGGGGCCCTTTGAGTTGATCTCGCCACCATTATCCCTCCGGGCGAGCGGAGAGCGAAGGGGTGGCCCTCCCGGCCTGGCCGAAGGTGCTTTGTGATCGTCGGGCTAAAATCCGGGTGGTCGGGGCAGCACTGGTGGCGGGAGTGCGAGGAACGGGGCGGACGCGGTGGCCCAGGCGGGCCACTAGCCCCGCCGGCATCCTCCTTTCTTTTATTTTTATTTTCGGATGGGGGTGTGAAATCCTTGATTGGTTGGCAGGTTGAATTGCTTTCTCTCCCCTGGCTGTACGGGTAGTGACTTCACACCTTTCGCCTTTGGACAAAGGTATCTTGGGAACTGTTGGTCAGTTTTTTTTTCTTTTCAATTCAGCCAGTGAGTTCGCTGGTGGAGTCCTCAAAATAAGAATCACTGGTTTCTGTGATTCATTTGGAGGGACAGATCAATGTTGTTGCCTCCCCACCCCCCACAGGTCTTACTTTCTGCCATTTCTAGGTTGATTTTAATTCGTTTACTTCTCACGTTTTGGCCCCGACCTTTATTTTTAGAATCAGTGTTGTTTGCGGAAATATCATTTGCTTCTCGAGTGAATGAAGTGTGGGAATTTGATCTCGTTGCAGTTACTGAAATCGGAAAAATAAATAGATCAAAAGGGGTAGGATGGGAGAATGAAGAGGAATGCAGGCTGATTAACTAGGACGATTCTCACTCCTCACACCGGTTAAAAAGACGTGATTGGAGTCGTAGACTTGTGTTTTTAGGAAAATATGCTGGCTTGGGCGTTTAGGTAGCACTGCAGCGTTGGTTTCAAAGTTTTGAACGCGACTGTATCAAGTGTGCTTGTTTTACTAAAAATTGTTGTGGGACAATTTCTTATATTGCTTGAGGAAGAGAAGCGGGATCACACAGATTAAAGATTTGGGGATAATGAAAGTCAAGTGATGTGCAGCAGTTATTCTCAAGAGTCCTGAGTTTTCTTTAGTTTCCTGTACAGTCGTGAGTAGTTCAGGCATGTCCTGCCCAAAATGGTGGCTGTTGTGGAGGTGTTGCTATGACAGTGCCATCTTGGGTGCTGGCAGTTTCACCCATTACCCATTTTCTTGTAAGATAGCAAATTGGAGGCCGTGCTGGAATTACAAGTTGAGAGTGGGAGACATTCCTAAAAGTGCTATGGGAAAACTCATCTTTGAAAATCCATGTATTCCCATTTTGTTGATGGAAAAATAGAGGTAATTCATTTCAGCTTAAGTTGTTCACGGTATATGTGGAGTAATAACTTGTGAAACAAACTGGTTTCTAAGTATTAGTATTTCCATTAGGTTTAATTCCTAAAGGTAGAGAGGTGAAATCTGTATTTGTTACAGGAAAAAAAAAATCATTGTTTTTACATGGCAGATAGGGCCTGTTTGAGTTGACTTTTTTTTAAGTTGGCACATTTCTTGAAACTGACACTGTTCAAGTAAGTGCTGCTTGAAATACACACAAGAATGATAAATGAGGTCTAGTGTACACATCTTCATGACTATTCACACCTGGTTTTATTTAGAGATGTTTAATCAGTGGATAATAAATGATAGTGACTTTTTATCTCTGTTGCTCTTGGTCATCCTCGTGTTAGGTGTGTTATTACAGAGTTCATGTAAATTTTAACTTAAAAGTTTTCAGTAGTTAACAAAATTTTAACTTTTTTAGGCATCTAACATTCAGTCAACGCTTAGTGGCAGTGAAGAAAACATCAGTTTTGATTATGTGTAAATAAGTAAATTTACCTTTATTTTGCTTAGGTGACATATTAATAGAAGAGCTTATTCTGACTGGTTGAGGAACAGTCCCTTAGTTTGAGTTTATGATGCAATGGAAGACTTTAAAAGAAAAAAAAAATCCAATGCTGAGTTATACCTGGTTGGCTAGCCGAAAGGCCAGACTTAATTTTACAACAACTGTAAAGATAAAAACATAATAACACGTGGTAGAAGTTAGATACTAGCTTTTTTAGGAAACCAGGTTTCAGCTGTGGAGATCTCATTTAACTGTTGACCACCACGCTGAACACACTAATTTGTAGAAAATGTAGGAAGCAGAATCCTCAAAGTACTTGTTTCTATATATCTAAAATGAAAGAAACCTCATGTGAAGGGCCGAGAATTCATGCTGCAATTCTGCAAGAGATCAAAACCTTCGACTTAGAGAACTGATCTCCAAAGCATGAATATTTTTATTTTTGTATGTACAGTTTTTTTTTATTTTGTTAACCAACTTGTAGTGTATAGTCACTATATCTGATTGACTGTACATCCAGCCCTCAGGGGTGAAAGATGCTAATAGTCACAGTGTATATGTGCTGTAGGTAGGGGTTTTTATTTTTCAGACCACAGATTGAAGTGTAACTAGACAACAGTGAATTAATGACACTGAATTCAGGAGTTGTTACTAAGCACGTACTACTAAATGCTAAATTTCAGACTAGGATACTTACCGGAATGTTTGATGACTGACTAGTTTTCTTTATCTCAGAAGATTATCTGTTAATGCTTCAGAATTGGTAATTGTACACCACTGCATTTACATCGAGGACAGAAGAAGGTTCATGATTTATGATGCTTTGACTAAAGATTTTCTCACTTTACAGTGCTATGGAGGCGCTGGACTGTGCTGCTGGGTGATCCCCTCTCCTGACACTGGGCAGCTTCCAGTCAGCCATGGCTGTGCAGGGTGTGAACTGTTTCCCACTTCCAGTGCAACTCTGAACTTACTGAGATAGCAACATTATTAAAATGCCTTGTAGACTAATGCATGTGTTCTGAGTATGGTTATGATTGGCTAGGCTAAGCTGTGATGTGTATTAAATGTATTATTCACTTAGTGATATTTTCGGTTTGTGATGATTTTAGCAGGACATGCCCCCATCCTAAACTGAGGACAATCTGTATTTTATAATTGTTTAACATTCCGGTGGATTAGGTTTGGTCATGATTTGTTAAGAAATGAAAAGTGGCAAGTTGACCTTCCCAAATATTTAATACTGTTTTTTTATTCTTGGTTGTTTTTTACAATAATTACACCACTTAATTGGCCAGAGATTAAGGCAAGGGAGGGTAGAATTTTTTTCAGTGGGTGTGGGGTTGGGGGCAGAAATCTCATCACACACATTTGGGCACATTTTTCTCTAGCGTGCACACTGTGGTGCCCCTTTCAAGGTAACTGCTTCAGGTAGAAGTGATCTGCTTTGTGTAGGAGCAGCATCTACTTTTCCCCCTGGACTTCCTGATTTTCATACTTCCTTTGCCTGCCTTTTATCTGTCTTCTTCCTGGGTGTGGTTGTATGTGGCTAAATCAGCATAATGGTCTGGAGGCAGTGTATTTACTTCAGATTTCTAAATTCTGCTCCCGGTGTTTCCATGGATCTAATCCCTTGAAAGCACCAAGGTACAATTATTATGCACAGAGATACTGGAGAGTAACTTTCTGAGAGTAACTTTCTAGCTCCCTCCGTTACCCCAGCAGGCAGCAGTTCCTATAACCCTGAAGTGGGACCCATGGCTGGGCTGGAGGTGTTCGGTGGGAGCAAATGTGCACTTCCATGCAGGACAGCACCTACTGCTTCATCACATTCTCAAAGCTGTTCCCAGCCATACAAAGGCTAAGAGGCCCTGAGACAGATGAAAGGGTCGATTGGCCCTGTAGGGGACTCAGAAAACTGATTTTATGACTCAGAATTCACTGGACTGGGGGGATCCACTGGACTTGGGGTTAGGACACTTGAATTCTTAGTCTAATTGTGCCACTTAACTAGCTCTGTGACTCTGTTAGAACAACTTAATGATAAATGATATGGTATAGAGCTTTGTACATTTTTGGAATGTTCTCTCATTTTATCCTTAGCCACCCTTGACTAGCATCATATGAGGTATTTTACAGAGGAATTAGAAGAGATGAAGAATTTAGACTCAAGTTGCTGGCACATAGATTGTCACCTAGACCACAGGTTCTTTGATTCCAAATTCTGTGTTGTTGCTGCTATATCACTTTTTAACATGACATTATTTCATACTTCAGTTTTCGTTATCAGTATAACAAAGGGCTAAACTTTGTAATCTGAGATTCTACAGGGCTTACTTAGAATTATTTGTTTCTTGAAACTTCTTAGGATCCAGAAGAGCCTCTTACAACTTAAACTGAACAAAGTAGAGACAAGGCCATGCATTCATCTGTTTGCTTAAGCGTGCTCGCTGTGCATTTGCTCTGTGCTGGATGCTCTTGTCCTGGGCGCTCAAGGTGAAGGAGTCAGCATAACACAACAGTACCCACCCTTCTTACAGTGAAAGCAGACAGTAAACAAGTTGGCAAATATCAGGAAGAGGATGACAAGAAATAAACCTGGGTGGAGAGGGCTGGGCTGTTGGAATTTGAATAGGGCCATCAGGTCTGGCTTCACCAGCAGCATGGAAGAGGATAAATGGTTTAAATGATTTAAAGTTTGTTTGCCACACTAGTCTATCTAATGTAAGATACCAGGTAATAAATAATTGTCTTTGAAAGATTTAGGATCAAACCCTTCTATGTGGCGGAAAACCCAGGAACTGGATGTAAATTACAGAGGTGCAAATCTTAACACAGTTTAAAATCCTGAAAGGGAAGAAGGTTCTGGCCTTGAAATTCTCCACGACTGAGTATTGAATCCCTTTTCTGTTTATGCCAACATCTTGAAAGGAAAGGCGTTTTTGCCTACGACATGAGGCTCCATAGGAGGGTCTTCGGGAGCAGTGCCCTCGTTGCTGAAGGACAGCCGTGTTAGCTTCTGGCGTGGTTTGTGACAAGTTCAATTTGGTCTTGCTTCATTTTCTGGAACACAGAACTGCCTAAAATACAACTTGGCAGCATTGGCTACAACTGACCGTATGCCCTTTGATTAGGAAAGGTCTAAGTTGGGCACTCACACTGTGTTTGGGTAAGAATGAGGGGCACTGGCCTAGTGCTGGGACAGCAAGTGCTGGGTGCTTCAGGTGAGGAGCTCCTGAACAGAGCCTTGGGCCTCAGAGCTGTAGCCCCTAACTGACTGGCTGTTGGGCTCTTGGTGTGACTTGAGTTTTCAAAGGGAATCAAGCAGAATCTGAAGCCTGGGTGTGTGTACTCCCATCTCCCTCACTGACCTGAGTTGTGATCGTTGGCAGATAATTCTTGGTTGTGCTGTCTGTAGAATGGGAATTTTAGACTTGATTAAATTTTTATAGGTCTAAGTTTTTTGATTCTAGAAATGTTTCTCAGCACACAGAACACTATTAACTGACGCAGCAAATCACCGACCCACTGGTTAGGGTCAAGGTCATGAACTTAGTGAGTATCCATGTCCTACAAACTAATTATACACCAGATGAACCTAACAGTCACATAATTGATGGGTCTGTAGCTTACATGTTCATCTTCCTGTAAATACACTACTTTGAAAGTAGCTTTTAAGAACCAATGGTGACATTTTCACTATCATGAGCTAAGATTCAATATTTTGAGATTGTGAAGAATCCTGTAAAGTCTTGAATCACATTTTTTTTTTGTTTTCTTGCTTTTATTTAACATCATTACTCAACTTGGAAAGAAATTCAGTTACAGCCTCTGACTTGTGGATCATCTGATGCACTGCAACCTATTCACATAGCCTTGATGACCTTTCTCTGTCTTTCCTTACTTTATTGGATACTCTTCCTTTGATACTTTGGTATAGATCTCTCCATTAGGTCCTAACAATTACTGAATTACTAATTACATGTGAGAACATGCTTTTCCCTAGCAGTAGCCAGGATTGGAAAAGGAATTGTTGGCTAGTAACACTGAGCTCAGGAGTCTGTGGACTTCCTTAATGCTCAGTTATTCAGTCTCAGCACGTTGATGTTTGGGGCCAGATAACCCTCCTTGTGGGTTAACTGTCATATGTAAGTTAAGGTGTGTTTCTGCAGTCCCAGCCACCTCTAGGTGCTGGAAGCACACTCACCCCGCCCCCACTTTATGACAAGTATGAAAGTGTTTCCAGGCATTTTCAGATACCTCTGGGAGTAAGGGCAGTGGTACTCTATTTAAGAGTCACTCCTTCAGGGTGTAGGCAGGGACGTCTTTTCAGTGTCAGCATTCTGTATGGTAGGTAGGTAGATGAGTGTTTTCCTCTGGTAGTGATTTTGTTTTCTCCTAAATGCAAACCGTGAAGATTTTTGTTTGTAGAAATTGAAAGACGTTCAAGTTGCTCCCAGTTGTGCATGTCATTAGCAATTGCACATGTCAGAAACCTGGAAAACAGATGTTTTGTTAATTTTTTCCCTTTCCTTGGGGTGTCATTTAAGGAAAGGAGTGGTGTGGGGGCAGTAGAGAGGGAGTTGTGAGGCTGACTAGGTTCTTTAAAGAGCTGCTCCCTCAGGCAGCCCGAGCCTGGCACTGTTGTGGAGGGGAGGGGTGCTGTGCTGAGGCCTCGAGCTGACTTCCTGAGCTGCCACTGCCTGTCAGGGCACAGGCTTTTCTGGACAAATCTCTCGAGCATTGCTTGCTGGTGGACTATGGGGACGGGGGCTGTTATGACCAGGTCAGAAGTTCATTGCGACTTCAGTTGAAGTGTGTGTGTGTCTGTGTGTGTGTGTGTGTATGCATGCATGTGCATATGGGTGTGCATGTATTTGTATCATATATATATCAAGTTATATATGGTTTTTTATTCTATCAGCTTTTTCAGTTAAAAACACACCAACCACTGAGCCTTTCTTGAGGTCACTATGATTTTTCTTGATTTCTTTCACTGACTTTCCTCTTAGGCAAATGTGGCAAAGTATCTTATGGATTTAAACAGATACCATGTTGGTTTAGAGAAAAAACTGTATTGTGACTTAAGCAGTAATAGTACAGTGTGGGACCTTGAACTTCTTAGAAGGCACTGAGGACCTTCGGTGGGGTGGTGGTGTTTATTTGTGGCTTCTGAAGGCATCTTGTCCATCTCAGAGCTCCATCTTCGGCATCTGGAGTGTTTGATCTTCACAGGGTCCAATGCCTTGTTTTTTGTTCTTTACCCTGTTTGATGAAGAACCCTGGACTGACCCCTCACCTCCACTGTGCTTGTCTGCTGATGTACTGATGTTTCTTTGGGGCTTTGGTGTGGAGGAGGGCAAAATACCTAACCCGAGCCAGGTCATTAAATTTCAGAATGTGTAAATAAATGGAGGCGCGCAGTCAGTCCCTTCTGCAACCAAAAGCAGTTTTCTTCTGTAGGAGGACAGGTACCCCTCAGAATAATTCTCTGACTTGTTTTTCATTATCCACATACTTTTTTTTTGGCGCATACAGAACTGGGGTACAGGCCAGAGGCTCAGGGGCGGCAAGAGGCTTCACCAGAGACAGTGGGGAGCAGAACAGGCCGACTGACGAAGTACATTGCTGAGGGGAGCAGCGGACTGGTCACGAGAGGTCTGCCACGGCCATGTGGTCACCTCTGGGGCAGGCTGGGATCGAACACTCAGGCGGAAGTGGCTTTAGCTTCTTAGTGCTGTGCTTTATTTAACCCGCTGAGGCACCAGGGAGGGCCCACATACCTCTCTATTATGTAATATAGTTGATGTAAAAATACATGGTGACAGTGTGCCATTCTGTTTACAGTCCCTGACACTAAACAATACCATGTTCTTGTAAGTTTCTTATTGTCATGATTAAAGTTTAGATTTGCTTCTACAGCTCAGTGTTTTTAGGAGCTGCATTTGGGTCTCTGTTCTCTAGGTTGGGTTTGCTAGAGTGACTGCCAGATTTGGCAGTGTGTCACTGAGATATGTGGCGACCAGAATTAAAATGTGTGAATGGCTGTGACAGCAGACCCCTTGTGTGACCTTCTGTGCTCCTTCCACCTGTAACTCCCCAAATAGGTGAAAATAGAGTAAGTGATAGGATCACAACACCTGAGCCACTTCACTTTTTTTTTTTTTTAAACACTTATGCATACAGAAATGGGGTACAGGCCAGAGGTGCAGGGGCAGGGAGAGGATTCACCAGAGACAGCCTGGAGCAGAACAGGCAGATCAAAGAAGTATACTGCTGAGGGGAGCAGCAGGCAGGTCAGGAGAGGTAAGTCTACTACATATGCCATGTGGGTCACCTCCAGGGTCCAGGGTTGGGGATGGAACTCATGCTGAAGTGGCTTTAGCTTCTTAGTGTTGCGCTTTAACTCCCTGCTCCCTGGTGGCCCGCCACTTCCCTTTTTAAAATAATGTTAAACCTTTAAATCACTTCCAATTAGTAATTCTTGAGAATGGGATATATTCTCACAATTGAGAATACTGTTAAGCTGTTTGTTGATTGCAAATGGGTTTTTTCCTCCTAGTTAGTTCCTTTTAATAAACATCCCTTCCCCAAGTATTCAAGTGTCTTTTCCCGAAGTTTTGTTTCAGCAACAATGGCACTAAGGACAGTTGATTTGCTTGACAGAAAATGTGTTAACAGATAATCTACTTTAGCAAATCTTTCCTCTTCCCCCATTCCCATTGTGTCTCTTCCCTCTTCCTGAAAGATTATGTTTACAGATTCTTTAAGGTGTGGGAGGCAGTTTTTATGACCAGTGTCCTGGAGTTCTTTTTTTCAGGGAACCCTGTTACATGGGGGAAAGTGATTAAAATTTCATCTGTTACCATAATAAAAGAATTTAATTTTGGATTTCCTCCTACCCATAGACGTATTGAATTGGCTTAGCATCCTGTGCAAATTCACTAATTTTTTTTCTGCATTGTTTCTGAAAGACATCTCCCCCATTTTCCATTGTGATGTTAAAGTAGGCACCCAGTACTCTTCACAGGATGTTGGTTGGTGGGGAGGGGAATGCTGTAATTGATGTAGGGGATACTGATATGCATATAGCTTTCCCACACTTTCAGTGGTGTAGCTCATTTTCATCACAAGTAACTATACTTGAATTTCTCAGATATGCCAGTTTTAAAAGTAATAGTGGAATTAAAAAGAACTTATCCGGCCCTCTCTGGTGTGTAACGGGTTAAAGCACAACACTATGAAGTTGTCCACAGCCACTGCAACGCAAGTCCGATTCCCAGCCCAGGAGCTGACCCACATGGCGCAGCAGAC
>NW_004567135.1:8689721-8700850 GCF_000260355.1 Condylura cristata | reverse complement strand
TTTTTTTTTTAAGACAAATGTCAGGCCCTCCCTCGAGGCTCAACAGCTAAAGCACAGCCTCATGAAGCACTATCACAGCTACTGTGGCACGAGTTAAATCCCCACCCTGGAGGTGACCCACATGGCGCTGCAGACCTCTCCTGACCCACCTGCTGCTCCCCTCAGCAGTGTACTTCCTCCATCTGCCTGTTCTGCTCCCAACTCTGACTCTGGTGAATCTTCTCACCTCCCACCCTGCACCTTGGGCCTACAGCCTCATTTGGGCCTACAGCCTCATTTATTGTATGAGCAGATAAGTAAAAAGTATCAGTTAAGGATATTTCAAGTAGCAGAATATTGTCTAAAAGCACTTAAACACTGGACTGCCCTGTCAGCTGTAGCTAGAGGAAGGCACATGGCAAGCATGATAGCTCAGTGACAGTCCCTGTGTGAGAGAAACTCAGTGCTCATGGCCTCTAGGTTCCCACTGCTGAGTGAGGAAAAGAAGCTGTATGTGAGTTTTGTTTTTAAAAAGATTTATTTATGCATACAAGACTATGGTACAGGCCAGAGGTATGGAGAAGGGGGTGAGAGGATTCACCAGAGATAGAGTGGGAATCTACTGAAATTCACTTGCTGAGGGGAACAGCCAGTGAGACAGGAGAGGTCTTGCTGTGCCATGTGGGTCAGCTCCCCCGGCTAGGGATGGAACCCATGCTGCACTGGCTGGGGACAGCCTCACAATGCTGAGTCCCAACCCCTTGTGCCACCAGGGAGGCCCCTCAGGAGTTTATTTTTAAGAGGAAGAGGGAGAGAGACTAAAACTACTTCTCTCCGGGAATGAATGAGGAAATGAGCTGTCAGAGGAAACATAAGAGAATGGTGGAAGAGAAAAAATTTAAAAGAAAATCTGTTAAAGTATGTTAAAACTATTATAAAAAGAAATCTCAATAATAATTATGTGGCTAAGATTTTAATGTTGTCCTGAAAAGGTCAACTGTGGGAAACCCCACCTGCAAGCCCACACACACACACCAGTTAAGGAAAAACAGACGGGTTCCAAATTCTGCCCCATGCTGTGGTCAGGAGGAGCGTGGTAGGTGGGGCAGCTGTGAGTGGCTTGATATCGTCTATTGCTCAGAGCTTGAGTTTCTTGTTAGTAAAATGAAAAAGATCT
Source organism: Condylura cristata (assembly GCF_000260355.1). Classification (NCBI taxonomy): domain Eukaryota; kingdom Metazoa; phylum Chordata; class Mammalia; order Eulipotyphla; family Talpidae; genus Condylura; species Condylura cristata. Next base: position 8,699,694 of record NW_004567135.1, on the reverse strand, counting down.
GGAAACAGAAGCTATACTCTTTTAATCATTAGCACTGTAGATTTACTCGCTTCACTGTTGATTGTGTACTCAAGTATTTAAGGATCTGTGAGATACCACTTAAGGGCCACAGTATCCCCCATCTGTATACTGGGAATTGATGTACAGTGGGGTGTTTATCCTATGCTTTCTGTTTAATAACAGGTTCCACATACTGAGAGAGATACAACTCAACAACAAAAAAGTGTGTCCTGTTTTTGTTTGTGTTAACTCCCTACTGGCTCTACAAAAAAAATTTGGAAGTTATTTGTCAGACCTATCTGCTTCACTTCTTCCTCCTCCTAACCACCGAACACCTTGCAACAAAGATGAATTGGGTCTATCACATTCCACTGTTGGGATTGTAATCTAGGAAGTAGAAGGATTATCTAGTTAGTGTTGAAGGCCAGTAGAAAGTGACAGTGGGAAGCCGCGATGTAAGCCAAAATCTTGGCTGTGAGGAGCCAGAGGTCGAAAAACCCAGCAGTAGAGGAGTTCAGGAGGAAGTCTCCATCCAGCTTCAGCCTATTGTCTTGCAGGCACTCCCAAGCCTCTGAGGGAGTCCCAGTGACCTACTTTGTATATACAGGCGCATACACATACACCACAGTCTGTTTTAGGCACCAACTCTACATTCTAGAGAATGCCCTTTCAGGTATATATTATGACTTTTTATAGCGGCAGAGTATTCATGCTTAGATTTAGTTAGCTGTGAATATATAGGTTATTTTTAGTTGTTTGCTACTATAAACATGAAAACATCTTTCCATTCAAGAATGGTTATGTTTATAATTATTAGGCAAATTTCTAAGTTTGAAATTTTAAGTTTTGATTTTTAAGTATAGTCACTTTTTTATTTGATCATAAAAGCTAATCTGAATTTGGTGCCCACAGTACTCCAAGAACTGCTTCAAGTGATTCATAAGTATTATCTCACTTTTTTTTTTTATCTGTAATTGACATGTAGCTTTATTAGGTGCAGGTGTATAACACAGTGATTCCATATTTCTGTGTATTTTGAAATGTTCACCAGCCTAGTTAATACAAATACGCATAATACAAATATGTTTTTTACTTCTGGATGAGAACTTTTAAGATTTGTTCTCTTAGCCACTTGAAAAAACGTAATCCAGTACTGTTAACTGTAGTCCACCCCGCAGTACGTCATATCCCCAGGATTTATGTAATAACTGGAAGTTTGCACCTTCATTCCTGACTCCCTGCTTCTAGTAACAACCATTTGTTTTCTGTAGCTGTAGGTTTGAGTTATTATTTATTTAAAAATACACATATAAGGTAGATCTCATAGTATTTGTCATTCTGTGTCTGATTTATATCACTTAGCATGATATTCTCAAGGTCTATCCATGTGTGACTGACACGTTGAGATTTAATTCCTTTTTGTGGCTAAATTATATTCCATTTCTCAGCGCCCCCCCCCTTCTTCATCAGGGTACTTAGGTTATTTCCATGTTGCAATATTTTGATTTTTAAGAAAAATAACTGTATTTAGCCTTCATCTTTGGTTTATGGCTTACAGTTCTTAAAATCCTTGAGATTTGCTATGAGGAAAGAACACCCACTGGAACACAGTGGAGGATTACTGGGGGTGCTGGCGGGGGTCACTGGTGTGAAAATACATTTGTGGATGGTTGAGCCTGTAACCCCAAAAGATGTATTGATGTAAACCAACTTTATCTCAATAGATAAAATAATAAAAAAAATACTTCCTAACAAAACAAAACATAAACCCTTGGAATTTCCTAAGTGTTTGAGTGGTAAAAGGCATCTTTTGTTATGTTGATGTGGCTTCATTACTAATCCTGAGTGCTCGGTGGAGGGAAGGGGAGCTGGAGGTTGAGTTCAACCACCAATGACAATGAGTTAATAATCAATTATGTGCTTTTGTAATAAAACTCCATCAGAGCTCAAAAGGGTGGGCCCAGGGCTTCCAGGCTGGTGAACCCAAAGAAGAGTGGCGAGCCTGGAAAGCTCATGGATGCTTCCTGCCCTTTGCTCATTCCCTGCCCTTCCCTTTCTTCCACCTAGCTATTCCTGAAATAAATCCTTTTATAAAAAAATTTTGGTGAGTTTTTTTTCTCTGAGAGCTGTAAACTGTTTTATCAAGTTAATCCAACCCAGGGAGGGGATCATGGAACATGAGATTTGTGGCCTGCAGGAAGAATGAGTGGTAACAGCCTCTACAGTGGGGGGGGGAGGGACAGTCTTCCCCATCTGAGCCCTTAACCTGTGGAACCTGATGTCTGGATGGTGGCTCCAGAACTGAGTGAAATTGTAAAATACTTTGCTGTCTCTTAGCATTGCTTATTGGGGTGGGGAAGAGGAGCCTGTAGCACTCTGCCTTCCCTTCCTCTCACATTTTCCCTTCTCCCCCTCTCTAAATGGTAGTTTTACTTTTTTTTAATTAAGAGTTTCCAGTTGTCACACAGTGACTGCAGTTCATCAACAGTGCACTAGGACCCCTTTTCTTTACACCATTGCCAACGTGTCATAGTTTTGATAAAAGCTGTCCTCTCAGGTGTGAAGTGGTGTAGTTGGCTATGGGTCTGTTTTGCATTTCCCTAATGATTAGTGGTCTTGAGCATCTTTTCTTGTACCTCTGACCACCTCTGTGTCTTTGGGGGAAATGTACATTCAGATTCTCTGTTCATTTTAAAAATCAAGTTGTTTGGGCTTTTGCTGTTGAGTTGTATTTATACTTTGAAATGCCCCCCGGAAGATGACACCTTTATCCCACTTGTAGACAGGAAACAGAGGCACCAAACGTGATTTGATTTGCTCCTTTCCTAAGGCAGAACTCAGACTTGAACGCAGGCAGTGTCTTTCCTAAGTCTTGGTGGGATCTATTAGTAAAGGAACTGAGTGTAGTAGGTCTTGGTGAGATGAAAATTGAGAAGTTAGGTGGAAACTAAGTTTTTTAACTTTTATCATAGCATATAAAAAGTCTTAAGCAAAACTATGAATAGCATGGGGTCAGGAAGCACATTTTAGAAGTGAGAAATCAACTTTTAATATGCAGAATGTCAACTTTTAAGAATTTGCTTTTGTTATTTTTCCACTTTACTATAACACTGCTGGAACTTCTTAAACATTAAAAAAAAAAACAAAAACAACTCTCAAGTAGTGTCAAAGGTACAGAGAAGACCTAATGCAAAGGATTTGAGCTCCTTCACCCCACAGTCCCTATGACTACCGGTACCTCCCTTTCCCTGTCCTTCTTACCTACCATCCATCCATTCATTTCTACCTAATAATTTCCTCTAAACTTTAAGTTGTAGACATGACAACTCTCTTATCCTAAACACTTCGGTATTTTTATGTCTTATGTAACTAGTACAGTGGTCTAACAAAGTACAGAATAGGATCATTATATATCCACTCTTGCCAGCTAACTCAATATTAGGAATTTTTAATATGTTACAGAAATTTTGAGGTTGAGTTTTTTTCAATCTAGGGTCATACTTTATTTTAGCTGTTGGGTTTCTCTGTCCTCTAATCTAGAGCTGTTTCTCAGTTTTCTCTTTCCTGGAGAGTACATTTGGGTTTGTTGGCTGTACCTTGTGATTAGATTTGGGTTTTATGCTTATGGCAGCAAAGGTAAAGAAGCAGTGCTGTTGCTTTTTGCTTGGTGTCTGGAGTTAGGTGGGGCTCGAGCTCATACGAGGTGGTGTTGGTAACTTTGCCCTGATTGCAAGTAGTGTAGGTGGGATCTTTCCCTGTAGTGTTTCCTTTTTTCCCTTATATGATGAATAGAATGTGGAGGAGATAACTATGTAAATATCCTGTTCCTCATCAAAATTTCACTACTTAAATTAGTAATTTGAATTCACGTGTGATTCTTTACCTGATTTAATCATGATGTAACTACTTGCCAAACAATTTTCAAATTCTGTCATTCCTTCCTTATATATCTGTAAGTTTACATTAATAGAGTAAGTGTTGGGGCCTCCCTGGTGGCACAAGGGGTTATTCATAACACAGCACTATGAAACTATCCACAGCCACTGCATCACGTCTTCTATCCTAGCAAAGGAGACTCACAGGACTCAGCAGATCTCTCCATCTGTTCTGCTTCCCACCCTGTCTCTGGTGAATCCTGTCATCTCCTGCACCTCTGGTTTGTACTCCAGTTCTTGTGTGCACAAATAAAAAAATCTTTTAAAAAGATTGCTGTTTATGCTTCTCATGTAATTGCTAAAAAATCCTTTGCACATCCTGGTTTATGAAACTCACCCTCCCAGCCCCCCATGATTTCTTAAGAGTTACTGTATTTTAGGTCTTTGGTTCATTTTGCATTAGTTTTTTTTTTTAAATTTTTGTTTACACATACAGAGCTGGGGTACAGGCCAGAGGTGCAGGGACAGTGAGAGAATTCACCAGAGACAGAGTGGGGAGCAGAGCAGCAGACTGACTGAAGGAAGTACACTGCTGAGGGGAGCAGTGGGTGAGACAGGAGAGGTCTGCTGCACCCTGTGGGTCAGCTTCCTGGCCAGGGGTCCACTTGTGCTGAAGCCTGCTTTCACCTGTTGCGTCACCAGGGAGGGCCCAGTTTTTTATGTATGATGTGAAGTGGGAGTCCTAGCCCCAGCACATTTGTTTGAAGACCGATTGAATGATCTTGGTAATCCTTTCTTTAACCCCTGCACCACCAGGGAGGCCCAGTGTTGGTACTCTTTTTTTTTTTTAAAGATTTATTTGTGCATACAGAACTGGGGTACAGGCCAGAAGCTTAGGGGCGGTGAGAGGCTTCACCAGAGACAGAGTGGGGAGCAGAACAGGCAGATCGACGAAGTACACTGCTGAGGGGAGCAGCGGGCGGGTCAGGAGAGGTCTGCCCTTCATCCGGGGCAGGCGGGAATGGAACTCATGTGGAAGTGGCTTTAGCTTCTCAGTGCTGTGCTTTAACCCGCTGCACCACCTGGGAGGGCCCAGTCTTGGTACTCTTGTTGAAAATCCATTGACCATGGATATGAATTTCTAGACCCTGAATCTGTTGCAATAATTTATGTGTCTGTGGTTGTGCTATACTTTTTTTTTTAAGATTTATTTAGACATACAGAACTGGGGTATAGGCCATAGTGCAGGGACAGTGAGAGGATTCACCAGAGACAGAGTGGGGAGCAGAACAGGCAGATGGACTGAAATACACTGTTGAGGGGAGCAGTAGGTGAGAAAGGAGAGGTCTGCTGCACCATGTGGGTCAGCTGTGGGGGGGCTGGGGGATCTCAACTGCTGTTGAGGCTGCTGGGCCAGCTAGCTTCATAGCTGCTCTTTAACCCCTTGCACCACCAGGGAGGGCCATGTGTTATACTGTCATGATAGATAGGGTACTTTATAATGAGTTTGAAACTGGGCATTTTTGTTCCTTTTCAGAATTGTTGTGGTTATTTTGTGTTCCTTTAGAATTGGTCTATCAATTTCATTTGGGATTCTAAAAGGCATTAGATTGAATCTAGATCAGTGTTCGGGGTGGTGTTGTCTAAACAATGTTAAGTCTTCTAATCTTTGAACATAGGGTATTTTCCCATTTATTCAGAGCTTTAATTTCTTGTGACAGTTGTAGTTCTTTGAATACAAGTTTAGTGCTGCTTTTGTTTAATTTTATTGTGAAATATTTCAGTTTTGATCCCATTGTAAATGGAATTGCCTTTCCTTTTCAGATTGCTCAATGACAGTTGATTTGAAATCACTTTTATTGACCTCCAAATATAATAAGATGAGCCCTTTGTAAGAGTGTAGTTTGGGTTTTAAGCAAGGCTTACACCTTTGTAATTAATACCAATTCCGTCAAGATGTAGAGCCTTTTCTCATCCTCCAGTTTTTCTGTGTCTGGGCATTCTAAAAGCACTCTTAGACTGTTCTCAGCAGTCGTTCTGCCTCTGTAGATTTGTCTATCGTTTGTCTTTTCTAGGATGCCATGCAAAGAGAATCAGTATGTGTTCTTTCATGTCAAGTGTCTCTCAGTCAGTATAATGTGTTTATGATGCAACCATTTTATGTGCGTCATTGGTTAATTTCTAAAATTGCTAAATAGTATTCTGTTCCGTGGTTAAAGTTTACCTATTTTCCTATTGATGGACATTTGGGTTGTTTCCAGTTTTGTATCGATGAACCTTTCAGATGTTTCCAGGTTTTGGTAATTATAAATAAAAATGCTAAATATATTCACATATAAGCTTTTGTGTGTCCTGATTTTCAGACTTTGGACTAAAGTCAAGTGTGACGTCTTTAAGTAGATATGTTTTCAGTTCTCTTGAGTAAATACTTGGCTGTGAAATTGCTGCATCTTAGGTAACTTTATGTTCATTAAGTTTATAAGAAATCGCTAAATCTCTAGAAATGTTTTTTATTCTTTTAAACTCTAATTTATCCCCTTTCTCATCTTTATTCATTTATTTATTTTTTAAAAAAAGATTTGTTTATGCATGCAGAACTGAGATGCAGGCCAGAGGAATAGGGGTGGTGAAAGGATAGCTGGTTGCAGAACAGGCAGATTGAGAAAGTAAAGTACACTGCGGAGGGGAGCAGACAGGAGAGGTCTGCTGGGCCATGTGGGTTAGCTCCCTGGCCAGGATCTAACTAGCACTGAAGCTGCTGGAGCCAGCTTTGCAGCACTGTGCCTTAATCAGTTGCGCCACCAGGGAGGGCTCTACTTATTTTTGAAGGTTTATTTATGTGTGCAGGAAATGGGGTGCAGTCCAGAGGTATGTAGGGTGAAAGGATTCACCAACGACAAGAGTAGGGAGCAGAACAGGCAGATCTATTGAAATACACTGTTGAGGGGAGCAGCAGGTGAGATAGGAGGGAGGTCTGCCACGAAGTGTGGCTGGGAATGGCTGGGAATGGAGCGGCAGTGACTGCAGGATAGCTTCACAGGGCTTTGTTTAACCCTTGCGCTACCAGGGAGTGCCCCCCTTTCTCATTTTTAGTGTACAGTTCTGTGACTTTTCAAAGTTAATGTAACCAGTACAAACATCAAGGAATAATAGAACAACTTTGTTGCCCAAGAAATTTTCCTCAAGTCCCCATTGTAATCAGCTTTCTCCTAGCCCTTGCCATCACTTGTTTCCAATCCCTATAATTTTGCTTATGTCGCACAACAAAATAGAATCATACAGTATGTAGTCTTTGGTGTGACATCTTTTACTTGGCATAAAGCATTTGAGATTAATCCATGCTGTTGCATGTAACAGCACTTACTCCTTTTTATGACCCAGTAATATTCCTTTGTTGGGACAAACCACATACCTATCCATTCACTGGTGCAGTGGAACATTTCAAGTTGTATCTTGTATTGGTGATCATAAATAAAGTTGATAAAGCATTCACATACAACTGCTTTTACAATTACCTAGCAATGGGATTACTTAGTCACATGGTAAATGTGTGTTTGGAAAAAAACAGTTTTGTGGCACTTGATATTCCCACCAAGGAGTTTCAGTTCCTCTGCATTTTTGTTAGTCAAGTGGTTTGATGGATTTTTTTATTTTTAGATTTTCCTAATAGGTGTGCTGTGGTATCATTATGGTTGGAATTTACATTTACTTAGTAATAAGTAATAATGAATGTCTTTTTCATATGCTTGACCATCTACATACACTGTGCTGAAATATCTCTTTAAAGTATTTTTACGCATTGGAATAAATTGATATTTTCCTTAACACTGAGTTTTAAGACTTCATATTTTCTTAAAATAGTTATATATGTATCATAACATACATCTTTATCAAATACTCCCAGTATATGACTTGTCTTTTTCTTATCTTAAGTGTCTCTAATTGTATAAAATTTCAGTTACCACCCAGTCTTCTCTGAATCAGATTTACATCATTTTGCTACTGCAACAGCACAAAGATTTTTGTGTTTTCTTTTAGAAGGTTAATGGTTATTTAAATGTTCTTGTTGATATTATGTAAGAAGTATTTAATTGTTCTTCATTTAATCACTAAGAAATAGTGCTGTTTACCTTTTTTTTTTTTTAAGATTTATTTATTTGTGCATACAGAACTGGGGTACAGTCCAGAGGCTCAGGGGCGGCGAGAGGCTTCACCAGAGACAGAGTGGGGAACAGAACAGGCTGAGGGGAGCAGTGGGTGGGTCAGGAGAGGTCTGCCACGCCCTGTGGTTACCTCAGGGGCAGGTGGGAATTGAACTCATGCAGAAGTGGCTTTTAGCTTCTTAGTGTGGTGCTTTAACCCGCTGTGCCACCAGGGAGGGCCCTACGTATTTTTATGGAACCAGTTTGTCTAAAACAATCCTATAGGCCTAACCTTGAAAGGCAAAATTCTGACTTTTCCCAGTTCAGTTCTGGAACAGAAAGTGGAAAAGACAGGCTGTGCTCTTAGCTTCCTTAGAAGTTGGTTGCAGAGAGGCGCTGCTGACACACCAGTGTTAGAATGCTTTAGATTTGCATCCATTTTTCTGGGATCCCAACTGGAATTTGATGATGAAATTAAAGAGCCATTGATCAAAATTGGGGCTATCTGAGTAAGATCATGGGAAGGTGGGGTGGATCAATGTCAAGGCCCTGGTTGTAACACAGTTTTGCAAAATGTAGGGGAGCTGTGTAAAGTACAAGGGAGCTTTCTGAATGTGACAGTGTGTACATCTTTAAATAACTGTTCTTTAAAACATTTTATTTATTTTATTTTTGCATAGAAGAGCTTAAGTGTAGGCCAGAGGTGTGGGGGTGAGAGGATTCACCAGAGACAGAACGGGGAGCAGAGCAGGTGGGTCCACAGAAATACACTGCTGGGGGGAGCCTCAGGTGAGATATAGAGAGGCCTGCTGCATCTTGTGGGCCAGCTCCCTGGCTGGGGATTGAACTCAGGCGGGCTCAGTGATAGTGCTGAGACTTAATCCCGAGGCCACCATAGGAGGCCCCAAATCTTCAAACATTCTAATGAAAATTTCAACTGAGATACTGATTTAATTTAGGAAGTAAGGCTGTACTCATACTCAAAAGATTTCAGAACCAGTCAGGAAAATTTGGACTGACTACCTTGCTTAAATTTACTGTGCTGGCTTCCAAGATGTTTATACTCTGCCTGCTTGTACCACGTGAACAACGTACAAGATACAAACAACAAACCAAGATATGAAAAAGGAGAACCTTGAAAGTGGAGAAACGGTAGCAGGAAGGAGAGTCCTTGCGAGCATGAGGTATAGAGAGCAGCAGTGGCAAACTGTGGACTGCTTCGCTGGCTTCAGTTCCTAGCTTTGTGACTAGTTTGTTTCACTGTGTAGATCAAACATTTCATTTAAAGCTGTTCAGAATGTGTCTTAGTGTGTCGAAATGGTCGTTTCAGTGAAGAACTTATAAGGAAATCATTTATTTGATCATACAACTTTATTTTTTGTTTGAATTTTATTTGAAAGATTGCCCAAAAAAAAACACAGAAAGGCTGCCATGAACACCCACATACTTACTACCTTACCACATTTGTTTGTGTGTGTGTTTGTCTAGAAGAACAGTCACTTGAAAAAATACATTACTGAACACTGGCTTATAATGTAAAGATTTCAAGTGTACATGTATAATTTGACATGTACATACTGCATTTTGGTTCCTACCAAAAGTCTAGTTGAATCTTTTATCCAATTTTCCCACTTTCCTCCCCTTCTATTTTGTTATAGTCTATTAAGAATTTGTTTTGTTTGATTTATCTTCCACATAAGTGAATTCATGGTATTTGTCTTTTTCCATCTGATTTGTTTCATTTAGCATAATACCTCCAAGTTCCATGTGGTTGCACATGGCAAGATTTTATCTTTTTTGAATTGTGTATTTTGTGTATGTATTGCTTTAGAGTAAGTTGGTCTTTTTAAAAATGTTAATTTTTCCAACCTAGGAGGAGCTTGGATATCTTTCCACTATATTGTACTTTTTAAAATAATGGCTTACAGATTTCTGTTTTTTTTTTTTTTTTTTTTT
>NW_004567135.1:8679366-8689446 GCF_000260355.1 Condylura cristata | reverse complement strand
TTTCAGTTTCTTGGCTGAAGTTATCTCTAGTTATGTTAGTTTTTTTTAATGTGCTTGTAATAGGATTGTTTTCTTAACTTCTGTTTCTGTTAGTTGTTTGCCTGTAGACGTGCAACCAGTTTTTGTATATTGATTTTTGTGGTCTCTATGTTTCTAAAAGGTTTTTGTGAAATCCTTAGGGTTTTCTACATATTTTATCTTGTTACCTGCAAATGGTGACATTTTTAGTTCTTTACAAATTATATTCTTTTCTTTCCTAATTGTTCTGCCTGGGTCTTCCAGTACTAAGTTGAATAATAGTGATGAGTATGAGTTTTTTGTTCCTGATCTTAGAGAACAATCAATCAGTTTTTCACCATTGAAAAATATGTTGTGGGTCTCCTATAGTATTTTAATGTTGACATACACTTCTTTCACCCCCATTTTGCTAGGAGGTTTTTTTTTTTTTTTAATCAAATGAATGTTGACTTGTGAATGTGCTTTCTGTATCTGTTGAAATGATCATGATTTTTTATCCTCTTGTGCTGCACTTTTGCATAGGTTGAACCATCATTGCATACCTAAAACCTCCTGATTTTGGTGAATGTATTGTTGAATTTGGCTTGCTAGTATTTTGTTGGGGATATTTGAATATGTGGTCATCAGAGATACTGGTGTGTGTGAGATGTCCTTATCTGGTTTTGACAACAGGGTAAAGTTGGCATCATGAAAGATGTGGAAGCTTTTACTCCTAATTTTTTTCTTTGTTCTGGTGTTTCCTGATACCAAGTGGCATTAGACCCTGGAATGTAAGGTTGAATTACTTAGCTACTTGGGCTTTTGTTTGGGGGGAGGCTCAGAAGCTCTTGGTTGTTTCTGTTTCCCCACTTGGGAGTGCAAGTCTGTTAAAATTCCTTATTCTTAATTCAGCATAGAGGGTTTCTGGGATGCTAAGAATGTATGTAGTAGTTTCAGGTTGTCCAATTTAATGTCCCCAGTAAATCGCTTAGGGTCCTTTGTATTTTTGCAGTATTTGTTGTGATCACACTTTTTTTTTTTTTCCTTCTTTCCTTAAAGCATTGTCAGTTTTACTCCCCTTAAATCACTAGTTTAACATATCTAGTTATAGTCCTGCTCAGAGGACAGGGTCTTAGGGTAAGGGGCAATTAGTCAGTAGTCAGAGTCCTGCAGGATTCCTTTAAAATGTCAAATGCCCAGGTTAAAAAGCTTGAGGCAAGGTGGTGTGGGAGCTGGCACCCAAATCAAGGGGGTAAGAGCCAGGCCTCAGGGTCCTGTTGTGTGGTGCTGCACAGCGTTGTCTCCTGCGCCCTACCGGAGGGGGCTCTGTGCCAGGTGTAACTTACCTTTCGTGATTTTGAGTTTGTAAGTTCTCTTCCTTCTTGAATCTAGATAAGAGTTTATTTTCTTTTCAAAAAGCCAGATCTTCAGCACTTGGTTTTATTCATCTTTTGTACTATCTTCTTGCTCTTCATTTATTTATGTTCCAATTTTTATTATTTCCTTCTGCTTACTTTTATTTGTCCTTTTCCCCCTATTTTCTTGAGGTTTAATATTTGACTATTTGTAATTTGTCTTGTTCTCAAGGCAGGTCTGGGATTCCGTAAACTTGTTAGTAATGCTTCAGTGCCTCCCATACGTCCTCGTTGCCCAGGCCTTTGTTTTCACTGTCTCCAGATACAGAGGGTATTTCTTGATGTTGAGTCTCCACATATTTGAGATTTTTTTTTTATTATCTTGTAGTCGATTTCTAGTTTGATACTCTTGTGATTCAAAAGATGCTTAATAATGTCAGTCTTCATAAATTTAGGGAGACTTGTTTTTTTCCTACCAACATAGGGACTATTTAAAACTTCTGTTGATTTTTTTTTTTAATCATTGATGTAATTGGGATGTTATGTCCTGCTATTATTTTGTTGCTGTTCCTTTGTACCTTTAAGTGTTAATATTTGTTTTATATGTCTTGGTATTTTGTTGTTGTTGTTGCATGCATATGTTAATTGCATTAGTTATTGCATGCTTTTAATCAGTGTTACATTTTCTTGATGGACTGATCCCCCTTGTTCATAATTTTTTGTCTGGATGTCTATAGTCATGTGTCACTTGACAGGGATATGTTCAGAGAAATATGTCATTAAGGGATTATGACATAAATGTCATGTAATGTACATTATTCTTCAAAAAGTGCTTCTTCATTTCTCTCGCCTAGTAATTCAGGAGGGTATCTTGGAAGAGGAGCGAGTCATCCGTGACTCTTGTTCTGTGTTTACTGATAGGTTTGAAAGTCTTGGGGTTCTCACTCTACCAGATGCCAAAAGATTTTTACTTTTACCTGAAACATTGATCCCAAAGTAAGATTATCTTTTCTTTAAAATCTCTGAATATTGATGTTAACTAATCTCATGGATGCATGTCCTTTTAGGCATTCATTCCAGAATAGGGAGTGTCATCCATATTGACGATTTACTTTGGCAGGTGATTTTCTGCCACACTCATCTGGAATTTCCAAAAATCAGCCGCTTTCTGTAGCAGAACTCAGACTTATTATTCACTTTCACAGAATTTAATGATTCTTAGGTTATTTAGATGCCCAAAACTGGACCCTGCAAACAAACTTTTTTTGTTGGTTGTGATGGTCAGGGAATGGCTTTCTGTGCCTGGCATTCAAATTCAGGTCTTTTGAAGTCTCTCCATAGCTAATATAGACCTTTTTCAAATTTTTATTAGTCTCATTGCTTTCAGTGGAGCAGATCCTTTAACAGCGTCTCGCTTTGTTCTTCATTATTGATGCCTGACTGCCAAGCAATAACCATCACTGATTTTCCACTTTCATAGTTCTTAATCACTTTTAATTTCATATCCAGGTCAAGCACTGGGTGGCCTCTCACTGGCAACAATAGCAGTGAATTTTATATACTTAGGGGCCGAATTGAACAAAAACAACACAAGATTAGATCAAGGATAAGAAAATAGGATGCTGCCAGGAAACATGTTAAACATAATGTTACAGGGCAGGGTGAGGGCACTTCAGAACCCCAAACCTGCCTGTTCTAAATAGGTTCTGCCGTTCACCGCCTTGAGACAGAACATACTCTAGTGCATAAGACCTTTAGTGGGAACTGTAATGCAGTTAGTGTGCATACAGAAAAAGCAAAAATAGAATTTCCAAATCAGGCACTCAAAGTTACCACCCCCCTCGTGGGTAAATGCCCACCCAAAGCAATTCCACTGAGGCCTGAAAGCCCACCACAAGTTTAAAGCACCTTCTTGTGGAGACCCATAGAAAAAGAGTCAGAAATGGCCAGACAAGTTTGGGAGAAAAAGAGCAATGTCACAATAAAAACTGCCATTGTTAACATCCGCACAGGTCTCTCACCCACATCAGTTTTACCAGAGTAAGACAGAAAGCCAAGCACAGCTTTTCACGTCTTTCTTCTGTTCCATCTGCTTCTCCTGGATTTCCTTCTTGCTCCTCATATTTTCTTCCTTCCCAGTCACCAGTGTCTCCTCCTTCCTGCTCAGCTCACCCCTTCATTGAGTGGGGCAGGGAACCTGGTACCTCCCTTACCCTGGGGACCCCTCCCCCCTGTACAATAAGATGTGTGAAGTTGCTACTGGTATCAGGGCTTAGTATCAGAGGCATAAGTATGGCTAGAGTGTCACTAGGCTGTAGGCTCAGTCATTTCACCAGCATCACGGGGCTGCTGTAGGCTGAAATGTCATGTGGTGTGGGACTGGGTTTTACAGGGTTATAAGTAAAGGTATTCTTTGAATTTTATTGTTGGTTTATAGTATAGTCCTATGTGTATTTGGCTTGTCTAATACCCTTTTTATTCTTTGTCACAGTTTAATTCTGATTTAATAGTAATCAGATGTTCTCTCCCCCACACCTCTAGGTTTTTTTTTTTCCTTTTTAACCAAGCAGAAGATAGTATGGCTTTAGTTTTCCTTGCTCTGTTTGCTGCTGCCATTGTCTCCGTAGGGGTGTCCTGTGGTGAGTGACCTGGATGGTGGATGCAGCTGACATGCCTGGCTTCTGCCACTGTTGCTGGAGGGGTGTGGGTGGGTGTCTCTCTCATGCGCACAGCCCCGCTGCTGTACCACTGCTGTTTGGGTTCCTCAGTGTGAATCTGTTGTTGGTGTTCTTTGGGGTGGGGAAGTTAGGCTCACTTGCCTTCACTGGGGAGCCCAGCTCGGTGGTATACCCAACACTTACTACCCTGGGATTTACTTGGCCCATCTAGACCACAGACAGACCTGGCAGCCCAGCTTCTTCTGGTTCCCCCAGTTCGGTTGCCTCCACAAGACTTGTGTATCCACCTGCAGAGACAGATGCCTGAACCTCTAAACATCATTGATTGAGGAACAGAGGAATCTTCGTTGACTTAAACTGATCTATTGGGAGAAATAAAGGAAGCATTTTATACAGCCAAGATATTGATGATGTGCCTGCTTCATTTTAATTGAGGGGGGAAAAGCATACTTGTTACTTATATGTCACTCTTAAATACTTCATTAGATGGTACCTAAGTTTGTAAAGTAAGATTGTTCTACATAGCTGCATCATTAGTACTTCCAAGGAGAATTAAATTTTGTAACAGAAATATCTGATAATATTTTATAATATCTAAGCTAATACTTAGTTACCTCTACTCACAAAATTATGGTGGTTGGTTTTGGTCAAGGCTCTGATCAAAGTTTCATGCTTCACATTGGATATTATTTTCTTTTCGTCTGGAAAATGAAAAGTCCAAGTCAATGAAAAGTCCAAGTCAGTTTTCTCATAGAACGTTGTATTTTGGATTTTTCTGTTTCCTCAAGTTTAGATTCTATTTAAATATTTTTTACAAGATGTATTATTACTAGTTGTTGGGTACTTAAATGGTCAAATCAGAAGATGCATGATTTCAGATTCAAGTTCAGTTAGTGATACTCGTTTGGTCACTTGGTTAAGGACACTTTGTTTGTTTGATTGATAGGAGTAGGTTTCTCTTAATCACCCAAGTTACCCTTGAACGCTATACACTGACAGTTAAGAGAGTGAGGTGGAAAGATATGGCCCTAACATTTAAGAAACAGCTTGGGAAAAATTTTGAGATAATTGTTCAAATAGACTGCTGTAGTAAGGGAAGGTGTTTCAGTGGTAATGTGCAAGTTAATTGAAATTACAATAAGCCTCCCTTGGGGAGTTCTGGAAGGTTTCAGAACTTGGAAGTCTGAGTTCAGAGCAAAGCGTAGATAGATAAGAGAGGGGGTCGTTTGGTGGAGGTAACAACCTGTGTGGAAAAATGGTACAGAGTGCTGACATAGCATTGCAGGTGCTGAGTCTATGGAAATAGTGGGGTGATGGTTAAGTAAGAAGACTTTGGTTAATTTAGATTACTATCCTGAAGGTTGGTTGGGGTTTTTAATTTTCTTTTAATGTCACGAGTGACTCTGTGAGACAAATCTTTTTGCAAAAACTCAGTTTACAAAGCAGATAAAAATAAAGCACTGTTTGAAAATTGCTAGTAGATGTGAGGAACTATTTGAGGAGAGAATGATGTGATTTTGAGCTTAGAGCAGATCTGATATATTAAGCTGTGATGTGTGTAATAACTGTTACGTATATATATATATACACACACACACTTATTTTTTACAGCATTTTCAGGTTCAAAGCAAAAGTGAGTGCAAGTACAGAAAATATATCCCTCTACACTCTGCTGCTTCATCTGCACAGCCTCTCCCAGCAACATCAGCACCATGTCATAAGCAGTCCACAGTTTACATTAGGGTTTATTCTTGGCGTTGTATGCACTATCGGTCACTTTTTTTTTTAATTGTTGTAACTTTGGTTTACAACCTGTAAACCAGAACCAGAAAGACAAGTTACAAGGTTATTGTAGCAGTACCTGGATATGACAGAAGGAATAAGACTCAGTGAGACTGGGAAGTAGAATGGTCAGACAATAAGAGTAATATTTTTGCACAGTGCTAACCTAACCCTACCCAAGATTGTATCATACCCACTGTATTATGAGATTTTGTGCAGTGATTTTGGTCACAGAGATTTTAGATAGGAAGGCAGCGTTGACATTTAGAGATCATTGGCTCTAGATATTACAGCATGCACCGTACATTGCCAGCAAATGAAGAACTCACTCCCACATAATATTGAAGTATATTGGTGAAGATTTACTTAAACTAAAGTTATGTTTTATGTATACAAACACAAAGTGATTTTTGGACATACTTATATTTTTAAGAATGCAATTGTGCTGAGACAGAGAGTTTTTTTAGTTTTATATGGAACGTTAGTTACGTTTCTCACAATTTTGGGATATCTTATATTTGATTATTACTATTCATCACTGCAGTGAGTATAAGAGTGTATATATGCCTTTGAATTAATGGTTTTGTATTCTTCAGCTAGCTCCATATGGTGGGTTTATTCTTACTGACGAACCTCCATAATGTTTTCCGTAGGGACTGAACCAGTACACATTCCCATTAGTAGTACATTAGGGTTCTTGCTAACACTATTTCTGTTATACACACACACACACACACACACACACACACAAATATGTATAGTAAAAAATATATTTAAAATTAGACAGGCCATTCTCATGGGTCTTGGCCATCTTTGTTTTCCTGGGAGAAGTAGTTTTGTTGTTGAGTTGTGAGAGTTTTTTGTAGATCTTAGCCCCCTGATGGTGGTTTGATGTGCAGTTACTTTCTTCCATTTAGTAGGGTGTCTTCATTTTATTAGTGCTTTTGCTTTGCAGAAACTTTCTTGTTTGATACAATCCCATTTGTTTATTTTTGCTTTTGTCTCCCTTCCAGTTGTAGAGTCCTCAAAGACACCTCTGACCCCAATGTTAGGGGTGTTCCGCCTGTGTTTTCTATGTATTTTTTGGCTTCTGGTCTTACATTTATTTAATTCATTTTGAGTTAATTTTTATGTATGGCATGAGATAGTGGTTTAGTTTCGTTCTCTTGTATATGGCTGCTCAGCTTTCCAGCGCCGCTTGTTAGTCTTATGCTCTTTGTTCCTTTGTTGTAAATGTACTGTCCATATAAATACAGATGTATTTCTGTCTGGCTCTCAATTCTATCTCATTGCAGATCTTTCCTATTTAAATGTAGTTTCAAAATACTTTTCAGTTGTCTGCTAAACTCAGATTAAGTGATTTAGGGAGAGCGGCTTGTAGTGTAAACAGAAAGTTATGTGAAGTGGAGAACTTAATGACAGGTAGCCATTGACTTTGGTGAAGTAGATGATTGTCAGTGGATATTATTGGAAAGTATGATGAAGGTGCTTTTGGGGCGCTGACTAAAGTTCAAGTAGTTAAAGATAGCACCCTTAAATTCTCTTTTTATTGTCTAAGTGGCCCTTAGAGAATGGCCTGTCTCTTTCATGTCACTTCATTTTGAAATCCTTTTTTAAAAAGGGAGCTGCATTCTGGCTCCTGTACTGGTCGCCTTTTTATTTTCTTCCAGGTTTAGTACCATAAGGAAAGATAACCAGCCTGGGAAGCCCAGAGATAGAAGAGGGTTGTTTTAAAGAGGGGGTGTGGGGGCAGTGGGGGGTAGGCTTGTTTTGGAAACAATCTGCTGTTTATTTGGGTAATGGTAATATCTGCTTTTGTAGACAGCAGAGTCTTGTCCTTGCAAAGTCACCTTTAAAGGTCTTTTAGAAAAAGTGTGACATTGATTTAGAACTCACCTCTATCCCCAAGGAAAAAATATTCTGGATGAGGAAAAGGGTAAATGACAAAAACTGACAGCTGAAGAGGTTTTGTCAATGAATTATACTGCTTATACCACTGCTTGATATTAAAAGACTAAAAGAATGTTTTTCTACTTTATTTTAGAAAAAGGTTTGTTGAAATGTAAACTAAACTGCCAGTATATACATATGTGTGCTAATTTTTAATCACCACAATGAAGCATATCCATGACCCTAAGGGGTTTCCTTGTACCCCATTGTAATCAGTAGTATCTTGTCTCTCTCCTCAACCCTCTTTGCCCACTTCTGTTTTCTGTCACTGTACTTTAGTTTGAATTTCCCAGACTTTGATGTAAGTGGAATCATACAGTGTTTACTTTCTTTTTCCTCTGCTGCTCATCCAACATAATTAGTTTAAGATTCATGATGTTTAGCCTATGTGAGTTGTTCATTTGTTTCATTGCTGAATACTGTTTTACTCCATGGATATACCACTGTCCATGTTTACCCACCACACAAACCTGCTTACTAGTTTTGAGCATATGCTTTAATAAACTCTTGTGCAAGCACCTAGAAGTAAAGTAACTGGAAAATCTGATAGATGAAGAACTTCTATTTTAGAATCATTTTAGAGCGGAAAAGTTACACTGTAGTACAGAAAATATATGTGTATCAGGGCTCAGAAACTTCACCTACATGACTAAATGAACCTTTATGACTGTGTTCCAGTAAAACTTCACTTGTTAAAAAAATAAAACAGGTTGAATTAGACGCAGACTGTGGCTGCTGATTCGTGTTGTATACCCGTTACCCAGTTTTGCTAATGTTTAATCTTAGACAACCAGCACATTTGTCAAAACTAAGTTATTAACCTTGGTACCATAATAGTAGCTAGAAGACAGACTTTATTTAGATTCTAGTAGCCCACCCCATTGTTTTTCATTCTAGGTTTTAGTCCTTCATAATACCATCATTTAGTTTTCTCTCCTGTCTCTCATCGCCTAGTTCTGTTATTGTCATCAACGCAGGCTTCATAAATATTTATTTGTAGGGTTTTCATTACTCAACTTCTGGATTTGGCAATTGGGAGTAATTTCAGGTTGGCTCTTGTATCCTTCAGACGTCTCCTCATTCTTTGTTTTCTAAATGTTTTCCTTCTGTAGTCCATTGTATACATAATATCCTTTTGTTAACCTGTACATCAGGGAGTATTTGGATTATTTCCACTATTTGTTACACTGAACATTCTCAACAGAAAGGTATGAGTTGCAGTTTCTCCCACATTGTCATCAATCCTTGTTATGTTACTGTGGACATTCAGTGGATCTGAAGTGATTCTGATCTGTATCCTACTAGTGCTGATAATTAGGTAGTCCTATATCATTGAAATTTCTATTAAGATCTTTTGATCATTTGAAAAATTGAATTGGTGCAAGAGGTGGAGACTTGAGATGCCAATATTAGCTAGCCTTTCCTATTTTCTTGCAAATCTTTTCTCAGCATCTTCCCTTAAACTTGACCTTACACTTAATCAGGAAAGGAACAAGCAGTTCAGCTCATGGGAATGAGAGTCCATAGGGGACTGTGCCTAAAAAGCTCCTTTCTCCATTGATTGTTTACATGGATGAGTGCCAGGGAGAGCTTGCCTTTGGTCACCTTGACACAGACCGTCACTGCATCCAGGTGCAAAGCCATGCCTGCATTTACTGGAGAGGCGTTTCACGGCCATGGGCAGGCCCTGCAGCGCGGCCGTTGGGCCTCTTGGTGCATATGGCTGTTGGACGTGAGCTTCAGTATGGGAAGCAGGGACTTCAGCCAGCTGGTGGAAGGTAGAGAAATAAGCAGTGGCTCACCTGGGCCTAGCCTGTGATGGAGGATGACCAGGTGACCTCCTCACCTTGTGGGTCCTCACCAGGGCTTATCCAGGTTGGCAAGATTGGCTCTTAGGCTTTCTCCTCAGCAGTTGGTTGGTCTGGATCCCATTAGTTTTCATTTTATGAGTGATGAAAGGACTGATCTTTCGTGGCAAGTTAAGATGTGAGAGGATATGATGTAGCCATTTGGTGAAAAATACATAGGCATTGATGGAAGTTTGAATTTGTGGCCCAAATCTCCTCCCTTTCATGCCTTCTAGGCAGAAGTTTGAGAGATAACTGTCTCGTAAATATAAAAAAAGTATTCTACAGGTAAAGGCAGTCAATAAAATAAGTGACCCAGCCCTCCAAAAAAAAAAAAAAAACTATAAAATCGATTGCTTACCTATTCAGTTTTTATACTTTGGCGATAATCCTTTATCAGAAATAAAACTTCATATTATCACTAAGTGAATTGTCTTCTGAAATTTAAATTTAAAAAAATTTTTTTGGTGT
>NW_004567135.1:8612482-8678701 GCF_000260355.1 Condylura cristata | reverse complement strand
CACCAGAGACAGAGTGGGGAGCAGAACAGGCAGATCGACAAAGTACACTGCTAAGGGAAGCAGCAGGCGGGTCAGGAGAGGTCTGCCTCTCCAAGTGGATCTCCTCCGGGGCAGGGGGATCGAACTCATGCAGAAGTGTCTTTTAGTGCTGTGCTTTAACCCGCTGCACCACCACGGAGGGCCCAAGTAAAGATTTTTTTAACCAGGTTTACCATGGTTTTCTTCTAGAAAGCTTTGTTGTTTTAGATTCAGATTTTATATTTCAGTCTAAGATCCATTTTTAAATGGCTTTACATACTTGTGGAAGGAGAGCGTCAGTGTGTTGCTGTTTGCATGTGTGTGGACGACCATCCCACTCCACTGAACATTCTATATATACATGATTGAAAATCAGTTGCCTGCGTATGTGTGGTTCATTTTTGTTGTGTTTTATTTTATTCAGTCCTCATTAGGGTAATTTTGTAATGTCTGAAAGTCAAGTCTAGTAAATCCAACTTTAGCAGAAACCTCTAACAGGTCTGAATAATGTGCTTTTTGTTCTCTTAAGGGATTTTCTTTTCTCCTTTTTAACAGACTTTACTCAGCTGTTCATTTTTAGCTTGACTATTTTACATTCTTTGCATTTCCTTATGATTTTTAAGATGATTTTTGTTAGTTCCTACCCCCAAAAGTCCTTTTTTTTTTTTGGCTTGGGATTGTGTTGAATATTTGATTAATTTGTGGGAAATTGGCATATTTACTACATTTAGACTTATGACCCATACAAATAGTGTCTCCGTTGAGGGTTTCTTTTATATTTCACAGAAAGAAATTTCTTTCATTGGGTTTCTGCCATTTTTCATGAGATTCATCTAATTTCATACTTTAAAAAAGTCCTTATGCATTGAAAAAAACTCTAGTTGTTGTTTGTCACTATATAGAAATGCCATTGCGTTTTAATACTGATCTTGTATTTTGTAACTAACTTGAAATCACTTTTTATAATTTGCACTTAATTTTCTAATCATGCAGTATAGACAGCTTTCATTCTCTCTTTCCAATCTATACCACTTAATTTCTTTTCATGTCCTACTGCACTGTCTAGCACTGACCATAAAAATGTTAAATAGAAGAGCAGAGTAATTGTTCCTCATCTTAGGGGAAAAACATTCAGGTTTCCACTGTTTCCCTTTGATCTCTCCCTAAATCATGGGTTATTTGGAAATTTTCAAAGAGAATTCTATCATTGGTTTCTAGTTTAATTCCATTCTGGCTAGGTTTCTCACTGTCACTGTGTGCACTGGAAAGAGTATGTATTCTATTATTATTGGCTTAACTGTTCCATAAATGTCAATTCAACAACTTCTATTTTCGATGCAAAAGGGGTGAAATATGAAATGTATTCATGTGCCTCCCTTCAGATTCATGGCATGAGTCCTTGGAAATCCTGCCAGTTCTTGTAGCTGAAGAGCAGTCTCCTGATTGGAATGACAGCTTTGAACTAGAAGACATTATTTCATTAGTGCACTAATTGAACACAGAGATTACCTGATTGGCTACTTAATAATTAAACGAAGTTGCTTGTAATTCTTTGACCATATACAGAACTAATTAAATAACCCTTCATTGTCTGATATGCCTGGGGTATTCTTGTGTGAAGTGGAGGAGCCTAAAATCCATGAAAACTCCAGTGAGCTAAAGAAGCAGATGTTTCAGTCAATTTTAAGTGAACTATTTTATTTAAAGAGGCATATTAAGTACAAATAAAACAAAAAAGTACGATTTTGGAAACTATAGTCCAGTTCCTTTATTAACAGTGTTCTTGGAGTCTTAATGAAAAAGTTTTCATAAAAGTGCTTCTTTGGCCTAAGAGTTTAAGATGAGTCCTCTTCATATCAGTTTTACTCTTTGAAGAGGTTTCAGTGTAAGAGTAGTTCCTTGGGTATTTCATTGTGTTCTGAGGATAGCCTGGTGTGAAAGAGAGATTGCACTGTATTATAAATCATAGCTAGGGGATGAAAAGTGAACTTGGAAGAGGCCTTACATAAGATAATCTTACTTTAGCCTCTCATTTTATAAACTGATGATTGAACAAATTAAGATACAAAAAGTCAGGCACTTTATCTGACAGTGATTTTCAACAAGGGTGATTGCTTCTCAGGTGACTGGCTGTACTTTGGTTGTCATAGCTGAGCAGGAGGTAAGAGATGTGCTGGTATCCAGCATGCAGAGTCCGGGGTATTGCCAAATATCCTACAATGCATATTATTTCCTATAATCAAACAGAAATCTGGCTCAAAATGTCACTACAGCCAAGCATAATAACCCTAGTCTAATGCCAGTTTGTCTTGAGCTTTGATTAGAGCATGAATCTCAAACACTTCCATTCAGTGACATACATGTTCATGCTTTCAGCTGTGGGTATTGCCTCTAAATTATCTTTTGGGCCTTCCCGGTGGTGCATGAGTTAAAGACAATGCTATCAAGCTACCTCCAGCCACTGTGGCAGGAGTTCAGTCCCCAGCCTCCATTCCAGGCCCAGGCAGGGAGGTGACCCACATGGTGCAGCAGACCTCTCCTGTCTTCCTGCTGCTCCCCTCAGCAGTCAATATGCCTGTCTGGTCCCCACTCTCTGGTGAAACCTCTCACCACCACCCCCACACCTCTGGCCTATACCCCATTTCTTGCATGCATGCATAAATAAATAAGTAAATGGTGAGTCTTTTAAGTAAATATATGAGAAACAAATCATCTCTTATTCTCTTCAAGTTCGTTTTTCTAATCGATGTAAAATTCACACAGAATTTATCGGTAACTATTTTAAAGTATAGATTCACTGGCATTTAGTAATCCAGTATGTTGGTGCATTTCTTGTCTCCATTCCAAGGTATTTTTACCTGAAAAGGAAACCCTGTATCCATTAACTAACTGTTTGTCTCCATTTGCTCTTGCCCCCAGCCCCTGGCAACAGCTATCTCTATGGATTATGAATTATTTTTTATTTGCTTTTTTGTGGTGCTTTGGAAAGAAAGCTGGGCAAGAAATCAGGAGCGTGGCCTTCGTGTTGGCATTTCCCTGTTATCTTTTGTGTGATTTGAACAGGTCTCTGGCCTAAGTCTCAGTTTCCACTTCATGTGACAGCTTTTGTGGTAGCGTCAATGACGAGCTCTTTAAATGAGTTCTTCGAAGTCTGAAATTTGGCCCACATTGTTTGCTCAGAATTTTTGTTAGACATCTGTCATAGATTTTGATCCTGTACTCATTTTCTCACCCATGATGTTTCTGAGCTGCTTTCTTACACAGAATTAGGTAGGTGTCCTTGGATTGTGTGCTTAGAGTTAGAAACTAACCTTAACATCAACAAAAATAATTAGGGAGATAAAGCTGCCTCCAAAATAGCGACTCAAACCGTGTGGCTAAACACATATGTGTCACCTAACTTAGGGCAGAAGTTACATTACTTTGTAATTAAAGAGTCCAAACCATATATTCCTGTATTTTCTTTCCTGCTTAAAACTCTGATTTCTGCCTGCATATAGACAGATTCTAAATTCTTTATTATTACTTAGGTACCCACAAAGCCTTTCTCTCCAAGCCTGGTCTTATACTCTCTTTCTAGTGTATATTCTAGCCACAACAGTTGTTGTTGTTATTATTATTATTATTTATTTTAATTTTTAGTGTCTTGATGATTCTGAGCTCCTTAGTCCCCTTTGCACTACCTTCTTTAGTGGAAGGCATGGAGTGATGTAAGCTGTCACTAGTTTCTAAGTCTCATCTCAACAAAACCTGTCATCACCTATCTATGGTTTATTTTAGAAATTTAAAATAAATATTGTAGAGAGACTAAATACAGTGAATTCTCATCACCCAGCTTCAGCAGTGATTGGCATTCTGTTCTTCATCACCCAGTTTAAGGCAGTACTCCACCTCTCTTCCCAATCACGCTAGGTCACTGCTACTCTTCAGCTTTCTTTTCCTGCAGTTATTTATGTGTTTTGC
Organism: Condylura cristata; assembly: GCF_000260355.1. Lineage (NCBI taxonomy): Eukaryota > Metazoa > Chordata > Mammalia > Eulipotyphla > Talpidae > Condylura > Condylura cristata. The sequence goes on along the minus strand of NW_004567135.1, from coordinate 8,674,720 downwards.
TGCTTTTGATATCTGTTTCCCCTCCCCCAGGCTGAGTTACATTAAGCCAGAATCTTTTCTGTTGAATCCCAAATTGTGTTCATTGTTACATTTTCTTAAATGCTGAAGGAATGAATGAAGTAAACTTCTTAAAAGCAGGGGTTGTGTTTTAGGCATATTTATATTCTTAACTGTCCTTCATAGAGTTCCTTCACACATACAGACATTCAGTAAATAATTGATCTGATAGTCTAATTTTTCTAAGTACTGCTCCCCTCTACTGACATTAGATTTGTTCCATAATGACCCTCTTCAGGCTTTCTCCAATGCAAACGAGAAAAGTATACTTTAAATCACCCTGCTTATAAATAGGAACAGGCTTCTTACTGATTGCAGTATTTTTTTCACTCTTGTTTTCTTCCCCCTTTTTTTCACTTGATTTTTAATCTCCCTTGTTTTGTTGCTCATAGGTAATTCGTAGCACATTCTGGAAGTGCACATTTATCTTACCTATCTTTGATCTATTTCTAGAACTACAGAAGGTGATAGCTGGAAATCTTAAGAGATAATTTAGGTTTAATTCATAGTTTTACAGATGATGACATTGCCCAGGGTCACACAGTAAAGTAGTGGTTTGAATTGGGATTAGAACAAGAAGCACCAGACCTGGTAGTTAATAATAGGCAAAGACTTAATCATTTTCTCATTATTTCATATTTATGAGTTCAGTTTTACTGATTGGACTCTCAAGTTTTTTGTTATCAAGGACCCTGTCTTACATTCTGTTACTATTTTTCATAGCTTTTAGTACTAGGCATGGGGTAATATATTTGGATTAAGAGAATAATGTAAAGGCATTGTTTTATTTGAAAATTAACTTAGTATTATATTTCTACCTGTCTTATGGGAAGAGACACCTGGAGGGCAAATCATGATTACTTGTGCAATGGGTATATAAAAAGAATTGGGAGTGGGACAGATGAGATGGAGAGGATTAACAGAAGGCTGCAGATGGTGACTTAGCACTTTGGAATGAGTCCATCAGTTCCTGCTGTCCAATCCGGTGTGAAAGATCCATCTGGGCCTCCCCAGAGTACAAGAATGTGATGTAATGGATGTAGGATATAAAAGCGGGGTTTGCTGCAAGTTAATTGTTAGGTTGGATCAACAGATTTGAAAATATTAGCGATTTTAAAACAAACTTGAGGACCTGAATTAGGTGAGTCCTTAATATATGACTTCTCTCCCATTTCTCTAGTAAAACCCTGACCACTGGCATCTTGGTTCTTCTTAGTAAATTTTTATCAAAAAGAAAACAAATATCAAAATTTAATAGAACCTTTCTCACAAAATAGTTAATTGTAAAGTTTTAGAAAATCAAACTAAGCAAAACCAAAATTAAATAATAAATTACAATTCTGTATTTTGAGCCTGTATAGACTGACCAAAAAAAAAATGATGAAGGGCCTCCCTAGGGGTTAAGTGTTAGTGCTCTCACCACTGCAGGCTGGCTGAGATCGATCCCCATCCAGGGAGGTGTGTCCCACATGGCACAGCAGATTGCTCCTGTCTCACCTGATGCTCCCCACTCTAGCTTTGGTGAATCCTCTCACCTTGCATCCCAGCTCTACACTACCCCAAAATGATAAAATGAATGGTAGTGTTATAAAATTATATGCAGCATATATAAAATTACATGTTGGTTTTGCTTTGGTTTTAAAAAATGTAGTGGACATTTTTTGTGTTAATATTAAATGTTAATAACCATTATAATAATTCAAATATGGCTACGACGTCATTTGTTTAAACATTCCCCTCTTGCTGAACCATCTAGGTTTTCCCGAAACTTTCATCTAAGTTTTCCTATAGTAGAACTAAGATGTTGTCTTCGTACGTGTGTATGTGACCTTCCTTAGGGTAAAATTAATAGACTTTTGTGCTCAAGGGTATATGCCAGTTTTTTAAACGTAGTGTTTCTGATTATCATGGCTAATGTTCTAATAACCTGCCTCATTTTTTTCTGTTTGTCAAATAAATGATGATCCGTATCTGACTACTGCAGTCCTGGTGTTCTTACTGACTATAAGCAGAGATGTGGGGGAGGGTAATTTCTATATATTCAGTCTGATCTTCTAAAATAAGAGAATAGGAATCATTGAGGCTTAATAATGTGATTAAGTTTAATTAATAAAATCTATTACTTTCTTATAGCTACACTTTATTTTCTGTTAATAATTTAACTTTCCATTTTAATTCCTTTTCTCATACTTCTCAGCTACTTGTATTTGTGCCGAAAAGCAGGCCTGGCTTTCTGGCGTGGTTCCCATCCTTCGAGGCAAAGAAGACATTGGTTCCTGGTTGATAATTCTGTAGCTTTTTAATTTACAAATTTGAGGAGGAAGATGAAGTTCTATCTTCAGCAAAGATAAAACTGATAGAAGGACACTACTGTGGTGGGGGCCCATTTTCCTGGACCGTTTGCTGTATCTTTCTCAAGACTTCTGAGGCTGGGAAAATTGTCTAAAAGTCCCTCAACATGCCTGTAAAATCTCTTCGACATAAGAAGCTGAGTCATGATGTACACTGGGCCCGTGATGCACTGTGTCTTTATATGTGGAGACATCTTGCCAGGCATTCCCTTTCACAAGACAAGAGATGCCTGCCTTTCTCCTGACCTTCTGGCTGTAACCAGTCTACTTGTGTGTATAGTTATCTTTTGAGGCGATAAGTACATATATCTGTATATATATATTATTTTATTTTTTCATTTATCCTGAAGTTTGACTTTTGGTTAGCCGTTGTTAGTTTCCTTCAAGAAATGCCTGACACCCCTCTTTAAAGCTGGTCTGAGGTGGAGAGAGTATGAACCCCACCTTCGTATCCTCTTAGGACATCAGACCTGTCTCTGTCCTTGTAGAAAACTCACCTTTGTCAGAGCCTGTAGTTTGTTGTAGAGTTAGTTTTACATGAGGGATATATGTAGTGTAGTGATTGTGGAACTCCTGTAAAGGGATGAGAATCAGTAAACTATTCTGGGGAGAACAGGTTGGAAAACAAAGCAAGCATGGCATGTGCTTATAGTTCAGACTTCAGATGATAAGAGTGAAAGGAATCAGGTATGCCTGCGCCGCAGAGGGGTGCTCTTGTCTTGGCAAGGTTTGTGTGCAGTATATACCCTTAAAGATCTCCAGTCAGACAGATAAGGCTATAGTATCTTGCTTATATTTTGCTTATAATTCTTCTCAAGTATCTGTCTTGGCTGTGACTGCCCACTTTAAACTCATTATTCCTGTAGCCATTTAGCTTGCTTTCAGGATTGTTCAAACCTATGTACCTAATAGTAGGAAAATGTCAGTGATCATCTTTGTTGGATCTTAAGTCCAATTTCTCATTTGATACTTAGTCTAACATTCTGGGTATACTGTTCTCCCCAAATGATTCTTTGTTAGCTAGATATGTGGTCTAAAGCTAGTCCAAATTTCATGTGCATTTGGAAGGTGGACATTAGACTCACTGAAGATCCACAGGAAGACCAGAGGTTTTCATGTTGGTTAAGTCAGGAAATATATTGCAAGTACTTTGACAGTAAGTAAACTTAGTCGGTAAGTGATATGCCACAATAACTAACTTGAAAAGATGCACGGTTATGCTTCTAAAATCATCGCTCTCATAATTTTCACATACTGTCTTATGGGAATAAAATGGTTGGGGTGAGGAATTGGAGTGGATGACAGTGCAGGCCAGAGTCTGCATGATCTACATTTAGCCTTTCTTAGTTATATACTTGTAAGGATGCTTGTAAGGATAAAGAAATGTATTTGCAACCAGTGATTCCTATGGTGTGGTTTTGTAAAGTGAGAATTTGCCTGTGTATGTTTAGATCTTTTTTTTCTTCCATTGTTAAGTTGCCTCGTATTTGGAGGACAGAATCGTGTGTAAAGGCGGCTACTTAATTCAGTCAAGCTGCTTGTTTGGTGTCTGAGGTGCCTAGAAGTAGGCATCTGAGCGTTTGAGCCAGCCCATAAATAAAGGAGCTTTGCTTTATTGTTGAACCTCATAAGACGTTTGGCTTTCGGTCACCTTGCTGACTTTTGTTTCAGTTCTTCCCTTCGTAGTGCGGCATTCCACACTCCCCTTTCGTCCAGTGTTGTCATTGAATGTGCTTTGGAAGTAGGAATATTAAGTGAACTGCTTTCTGCTGCATTTCAGATAAATTCTTAAGGAACTCAAAGATTTTCACAACTTACTGGCATAATTCAGATGCAAATCAGTACATAACTGCTATTTGTAATATCGCTCTATCATAGGGCCCATAGTTTTTGTCAGATTTTATGTGTTCCTCCAGAGAAATACCTTTAGAGAGAGAACAATTTCTGGATGATTCCAGGGTACTAATTTACAATTTAAACATTTCTATAAAAGCCTGGGTTTCTCCAATTATTCAGTGTGTTGTGAAACTCACAGCTCTCATGATAAAATTTTAATTCACCTTCGATTATTCCACATAAATTGACACAAGGTTAAGTACAGGGCAGTATGGGAAGTCACTCCTTCATTCTGAGCTAACGAGAAGGGAAGATGAGTCAGGTTCTCTTGTCTTCTCCTAGCACATGCTAGCACACATAGTGTCATTGCTGTGAAATACTTGGAATTGCAATTGAAATTAGTTTAGTGGCTGAAATGCACCAGAACTCCTGGAAACAGTGTGAGGTGTAATTCATTCAAGTATCGGGGTGGGTGGTAAAGGGCTGGAAAAAGTTAGCATTTTGTGTTTCAGAAAATCCCACGGGTAAGGCATCTGTGTGCCAAGCACTTAGCAGACATAAAAGGATTTTATTTAAATACATCTTGTTGGTGGATTGATAGAATTTCTAAACTTTTTGGTGACATAATTGTGGTATATAACCAAATGGGAGAATATATCTTACCACTCTTGACATATTTGCCATTTTACATAGTGCAGTTTGGAACTTAAGTACCACATTCAGATGATTATCTCGAAGTATTTGACTTTTAATTTCACATGTAATCTATGGTGGCCTTGAGCCAATAGCGAAGTTGTAGTAATTGCGATAGCACTGGGAAATTCAAGGTAAAAGCAAATGTCCATTTCGAATATCCATACAGGCCCTCCCCATTGCCCAGTATTAATTTTTATACATACAGTTAACATTTATTTACTTTAAATAAGAAAGTAAGTGTTGCCTCATGTTTTCCCTTTCTGGCCTGCGGCACAGATTCTACATTAAGCCTGTCAGTGAATTTTCTTTCACAAATTATTTTTGCAGCACTGAAGAATTCTTACCCCATGTATATTGGGTACTTACTAATACAGGATTATTTAGAAAGCTGTTTTTCTTTTAAGTCTGTTGTCCTCTTACAGTGCATTTAAATTACTATATATACCTTTTGTAGTTGAAGTGTACCCTGTGCATAGTGTAAACAGGGAGCTGTCTTAAAGTAGCAGAGTAGCTTCTGGCAGTTGGGATTGGGATCTTCAGTCTGGGCCAGGATGGGTTAGCAGTTACCTTACATTTCCATTAGGCCTTCCTTGATGAGGAGTGATTTATCAGATGGAAGGTGTATGTTTACAGGTGAGTCAGAATTTGCAGTTGAAGATATTATATTGGCCATAGCAATTTCAGTGTACCTAATCATCCCTTGCTTTATTCTGCAAATAATTTAGTGCTTTCCACCTACCATTCAGTCACCTACCCATCATCTGTATCATCCACTAGGAACAGGTTTGCTCTCTTCCACTTAGTGTTTTGTTTGTTGGAGAGCTGAACCCAAGTAATATCATCACTACTTTCAGAGGCCCAAGTTCTTAGCATATTGGTAACTTCTGGGAAGAAATGGTTTCTAAGGTTGTTTGGAATATTTCCAGACCTTTCCCGTTTGGTGATAAGAGTTTGAAAACATGAGATTATGAAGTCAGTAGTTATCAAATATTGGTAATTTCTTCCTCCTAATTCTGTCAGTGATAAAATGGGTAAAACCAATATAGTATCTTAAGAGTTTGGACTCTACATTTATGTTGCCTGGATTCAAATCTTGATCATGCTGTGGATGGATGTTGATTTTATCTAACTAGTTCTTTTTAATTTGACTTATTAGATTGTTTCAGTGTTGAGCTCTTTTTTTAAATAAATATGGACTCGATGCATATTTCATAACAGATCGCACATCTGTAATTATTTCCATATAAAAAAGTGCCAAAGGTGTGAACTTTTCAAAAAGTCAGTGTATATAGTTCAGATAGTGTTCTTTGACAATAGAGGAGCATTTTTTATCTTTAAGAATTTGTAAGTTTTATCACAGAACTGGTAGTTAGGTGGTGTTTCACTGTTGCTACTTCTTGAAAAAGAGACTTTGATAGGCTTTATTAGATGTCTTCAACAAGTTTCTACTGTATGAATTTTAGTAGAAAAAGCATTTGGATAAATTTAGACCTAGAAACAGCCAGTGACTGGCACCATGTTTTCTTTGAAGGTCACCTTGATAATTCAGTCTTACTTTATGAAATGGGGAATTTTTTGTATGTTGTTGCTTCTCAGAGGGTCTGTGGTTAACTTTAGTTCTGTAAAAAGAAAAAAATTAATAGCAACGTAAGTTGTAGTTAATAAAGGTAATATTGCTGATAATGGTGAACTTTTGCAAACAGGGAGAGGAAAAATGCAAAGTGTTATATAGCCACAGTCTGCATAGTGTGAACAGTAAAATTGTGACTCTGGAATTCCCTTTGAGGCAGAACCAGACAGTGGAGATTTCTATATATAATACAGAGTTTATACTTTATGGCCTAAACTTAACTATTTTGAGAAGAAATCTTGACATAATGTACTTTATTTCTAGGTAAGTATAATTTATGTAGAATAAAGTATACAAACTTTAAGTACAATGTTGACTTTTTTTTTTAAAAAAAAGATCTATTTATTTATACAGAACTGGGGTACAGGCCAGAGATTCGGAGGGTGAGAGGATTCACCAAGAACAGAGTGGGGAGCAGAACAGGCAGATCAACGAAGTACACTTCTGAGGGGAGCAGCGGGCGGGTCAGGAGAGGTCTGCCACACCATGTGGTCACCTCCAGGGCAGGCGGGAATCGAACTCATGAGGAAGTGGCTTTAGCTTCTCAGTGCTGTGTTTTAACCTGTTGCGCCACCAGGGAGGGCCACAATGTTGACTTTTATCAACTTGATAACAGCGGTGTACTCACCATTCCAAACAAAATTTTCATCCCCTAGCAAGTTCCCTGAACCTTCTTTTGTCATATCTGCTCCCCACACATCCCTGTCCACACCTCTTGTAGTACAGTACAGTCAGAAGTAATACTTGGGCATACAGATATGTTACTGGAGCTGGATAAAAGCATATAGTACACTGTGTGAGACTGGGAAGGACTTAGAATATTAAGTATGTATGGTTCTAATTATTTAAAATAAAACTGGGAACTCTTACCTGCAGTGAAGAAATCTTAGTCTGGTTTCCCTGTCTTACTTAGAAAATAGAAATGATGTGAATGCACATAATCTGTTCCGTTAATGGGTTGCTGGGAAAGTCAGGACATTTTTTCTGTGGTTTTTTTTTTTTTTAAACCCCACAAGCAAAAATGTATGGACTTTTCCCCACAACTCAATATTTAGTGACCATGGGTTCCTGAGAAACATGGCAAATGTGTGTCTGTCTGTGGGAGAGGTCCCAACTTTCTCATCCTGCTTCTTTGGCCATCATCCCATCTGCCACTCTTATTTTGTTCCCTAATTCTGTAAGATTTTCTTTCAGCAAATTTATTCTTCATCAACTCTTGTAGTTCCTCACACTCAATTATCTCAGTCCTTCTTCCCCCAGTCCAAACAAGCCTTGCTCCTCTCTCAGGCTGTGATTGATTTCCTCTCCCCTCCTGCCAGTTTTTGCTCTAGGCTAGTCTGCCCTCCCAGATTCTAATCCTAGAGAAAGAAGCCTAAATTGTACTTTGTGCAGACTAACTTGTTTCTCAACATCAAGCTTCTTTGAAAGTACTCAGTGGGGAGAAGAGCAAGTTTGCATCATTCTTGAGGTCGAAACTGCAGCCTCTTGCTGGTTTTAAAAACAACCTCTCACTGCTTGGCTTTCAGAACACCCTGGAAACAATTACTTAGGCTTTATAAATTTATAGAGGTAACATTTTAGAGGTCACTGCCTGTTATTTATATTTAATTATTTTGCATAGCTAATGATAATGCATGTTGTTAATATATGTGGGGTTAACTGTATTAGTTAACCATAATACCCTCTGTTTATAAATGCTGTGTGTCTGTAGTTTGTTGCTTGTGTTGCTTAAGATCTCACAGTTTAAAGAGATCCTGGTGATAATTTTTAAAAGATTTATTTATTTAAGAACTGGGATACAGGCCAGAGGTGCGGGAAAGGGGGTGAGAGGGTTCTCGAGAGACAGTGGGGAGCAGAACAGGCAGATATGCTGAAATACACTGCTGAGGTGGGGGAGTTCGCCTGCAAGACTGGAGAGGTGTGCTGTTCCAAGGGGGTCACTTCCTGGTTTGGCATTGAACTGGTGCTATGGCTGCTGACACCTTCCTAGTGCTGAGACTTAATTCCTGTGCCACCAGGGAAGCCCTCTTGCTGATAATATTGATTACTTTTATCCCTAATGGTTAATTTTTTGTGTTCCTGAATGCTGCATCTATTTTTGCTAAATCTGGACAAAAAATTGAATTTGAAATTTTAGTGACTAATGTGAAGCTATAGATATGCTTTGTTTCAGTTAGCTCTTAAAACAGCTACATAGGTAGAATTTAGTAATACAGATCAGGAAACTGAAGGTTTAGATTAATTAAACTGTTTCCTTCTGGTCTAGAGGATATTTGGTTTTGAGCTGTTTCAAAGAAGACAATGCTGTACCTTGTAAGGTTGTTTGATTAAATTATGTATATGTATATATAAAGCATCAAACCCAGGCACAGGAAATATCATACAGGCAGGTTTTCCATTATCAGTAAATTTATAATCTAGAAACATTTTCTAAAATATTTTAGTCTTTACTTAAGCTTGTTTATCTCTAAGGTAGTCTGCCTACAACATAAAATTATTTTTATATAGATTTTTATTAGTCATTATTACTACTGTTTTTGCTTTCTCACACTCTGTTCAACCTGAATTCAGTGAATTCAGATACAAGCATTGGAAAGCCATGTTTTAGAATTCAATTAATTTTACAATGTTTTTCTTCAATCCTAAAAGAAACCCCAGTGTTTTGGGGAGTCACTCTCTGCTCTCTTCCCTTTCCCTGACAATAATATTCCATTGTCTGGGTGTATCACATTTTGCTTACCCTTCAGCAGTTGGTGGACAGTGGGTTATTTCCATTTTGCCCTTTATGAGTAATGAACATTAATATGTAAATTTTTGTTTAGATGTAGGTTTGCATTTTTCTTAGAGAATTGCCAAGTTTTCCAAACTGGCTGCATCATTTTGTATTTGCACCAACACATTTGAGGGATTCTATCTCTTCAAATCCTCACCACCAAGACTTTTTTTTTTTAAGATTTATTTATTTATGCTTACTAACTGGGGTACAGGCCAGAAGTTCAGGAGCTGTGAGAGGATTCACCAGAGACAGAGTGGGGAGCAGAATAGGCAGATCAACGAAGTACACTGTTGAGGGGAGCAGCAGCCGGCGGGTCAGGAGAGGTCTCCTAGCACCATGCTGGTCAGCTCCCTGGCTGGGGATAGAACTCTTTGCTGCAGTGCTTCTGAGAGCTTCATATAAATGGTGCTTTAACCCATCGCGCCACCAGGGAGAGCCCAACACTTCTTTTTTTAGGATTTTATTTTTGTGTAGAAGAACTGGAGGTGTGGAGAGTGAGCGGATTCACCAGAGACAGGGTGGGGAGTAGAACAGGCAGATCTACTGAGATACACTGCTGAGGGGAGCAGTGGGGAGACAGGAGAGATCTGCTGTGCTGTGTGGGATCGAACTCAGTCTGTTGCTGTGGGTGTTTGCAGTGGTAGCTGAGACTTAACCCCATAGGCCACCAGCGAGGCCTGACCAACACTTGTATTTTGTATCATTTTGAGGTGGCTTTCATATTACTCCTGCATATTAACTGGATGGCTGTCAGATTCTGCTTTAGTGATATATGTCAACATGACACAATCTCTATATGGTGTTTTCTTGATATTTGATGCCTAAGATCTGCAGTGATTGTGGGGTGGGTGGGATACTTTGTCTTATTGGCAAGCTGGAGAGTTGTTTGAGTTGGTGTGAGTGATCTCACTTACTGGTTAAAATCGGTATGTAGATGAAGGTCTAGTATTGTATCCAAAAAATCATTACAGCTTGTTATGTGTAGTTTGTTTCAATAATAGTTGATAGATTTTAACAGGATTGCTGTTAGTATAATATCCGGTTTGGGGAAAGTTTATGTATAGAAAACTGATGGTGTTTTAAATGTTGTCAGCAAACATTTATCAACTCAAAGGAAGTATTGATTTGGTCAACGAAGTTAAAATTAACTGCTGTTAAGCACTGGATTGTCTGTCTTCCCTTGTCACTTGTATTGTTACTGTTAATTTCCAAATACTATTGAATGCTGTATTCTCAAACAGGCTACATTTTCTCAAAGGGGTAAATTGGTTCTTTTGGGTATGGAGTAAAAGCAAGAAAAGTCATAGCTATTACAGGATGTCTGTGCCATAGCTAATACATAGTATATTTTTGATACTAAAATCTCTTGCTTTGGAAGTAGTTGCGGAGTGTTCCAGGGTGGGCGGTTGGTGGTAATGAATAAAAGACATTGAGAAATACTTCTGCTAGAGTGTTATCATAGAGCTTGGTTAGTCAGAACTTCTCACTGTGCAGTGTTTCAGTAAGGAAATGAAGTGAAATAACTTACCTCATTGAAAAGATTGAGTGCCTGCTATGTGTCAAGCACTTTACTGTTCAGGAGGCTAAAAAAGGGAGAAGACCCTTTGTTGCTCTTGGGAGAAGACTTGTAGGTATACATGGAATGATGATACTCACTTTGAGAGGCATGGAGGAGAAGTGATATGGAAGTCAGATTGGGGGAGGTGGGGAAGCGTTTGGAGGAGTTGTGTGTCTGAGAGCTTTGAATCTTATTTTAGTCAGCTGTAGTAGAGTTTTGTTTTATTTATTTGTTTATTTTGTTATCTTTCAGAGTTGAGTGTATGTCAGTAGTACTATGCATGCTTAAAATGTAGCTTCTGAAGTCCCACCCCAGATCATCTGACTTGGGACTGGACTGGGCTCTAATGAGCTTGTAGCCTTAAGGGCTTTTTGGGGGTGCAGCATTGTCTTATATAGTGGCAAAAGGAACTTTTCAGGGGCTAATGCTGGTCCAATTTGATTTTGTGTTCAGTGACTCCAAGGTATCAGCATTTTATTTTTCCCTTTCCCAGCAGCCTGCAAATAAATACTCCCAATCATGGATTAGAGTTTTCTCCTAGCTTAGTTAATTGCCTTTTCTTGCCTTTCATTCAGGCTCAGTGATGTCCTCTTCTATATAGGCTTTTGTTTTGCTTTGTAGTGGTTCAGGGTGGTGGCATCCTCTGCCTCCTACTATCCAGAATCAAGGCAGTGTGTGTCCTGTTCATTTCTAACTGGTTAGACAATATTGTCTAGGTACTATAGATGAGAGGATACTGTCCAGTTGGGAGCATTTGAGAGTAGAAGAATTAGCATTACCTGGAACTGGTGGAAGACATTCTGGGCAATGTCCACATATAGGTTAAATCACCACTCATGGAAGCTGGAGAGCTGAATGTCAAAACTCACGCACGATAGGACCACACCTGTTACTTTGTATGGAAATAACCCTGCTGCACAATGGGTGAATTCAAGGGTGGTCCAGGCCCAGTAAAACGAGCCTCAAAAACATTGAGGAAACAGGTAGTCCACAAAAAAGAATTTACGTGTTTTTCAGAGCAAATTTCAAGAGTTCCAGAGGGGCTTATAAATAAGATTGTAGTGCAAAGGCCGAATTTCAGACAGGGTTTTGTAATTTGTATAACTGGTCAAAATAGTTTGTTTCAAGATGAGATTTGTGATGCAGTGGCCTTTGGGGAGCCCTGTGACCCCTGTAGAACAATGTGCCCTAAATGAGGCAGGTTTTGGGGGAATTAGATGTATCATGCAGCATCCATTTTTGTTTCCAGTGAAAATTATTAGGTCCTTAGTGCCTGTAACCTAGAGTGGATTCACTGGATCTCCTTTCACACCTACGAAAAATTAAACTAACAGGAGCAGGGCCCTTCAGTGTGTCCCCTTGCATCACCACACTGTCTCTCTGATCATGTATCACATATTATGAAATGCACCGGAATAAACTGTATTTGGGACTACAGTTATGAAATACCAGTAATCCTCCAGTAGCACTAGGCTTAAAATATGACCTTCCCTACCCCCTGCTTCCTTACTTTCTTGGGGTACAAATTGCAGTTAGTTTTATTTATGCTTAATCACAGTCAAAGCTGAATTCATTCACTTTGCATACAGTAATACAGTACTTCGATTTACAGCAATAGGATCTGTTTCTGATTCATCACATAAATTTGGAGTGGCTGAAATAAAGACTTGAGTCAAGAATTTTTTAGATGTCGCTTGTTTCATAACTTGACAACATGTGTTTTTTAGTAAACCTTGCTTAATGGTCTTTGATGGATGTATAAGCCATGTCTCATTTTAATAATGTCCCTTTCTGAATTACTCACTCTGCGGAACAGATCTTGACAAACCTATATTTGTACCAATAGTTATCTCAGAAACCTTTTCTCAAGTTGCAATGTCTTCTTTAAGATAGAACAATTCATTATAGAAAAGATGATTCAATTGAACCACTATGTTTTATTAATCTTTTCAGCCAAGTTTTCATGTACCCACAACACTGCTTATTTTCAAATCTCTTATAAGTTGAGGTGCCTTCTTGGCCTGTTTTTCAGTGTTGACTCAAGTTTGTCGCCACTGAGTTTTCTAGGGAAGTCCTGTGAGACCACTCTCAGCCGGTCAGGCAGAGGTTGTATAAATAGCTGTACTCCTGAACTAGAGGAGGGAAGGGGATGAGTCCTAAGTGTTGGACCAAACGTGGAATCATTTTTTTGTTCTAGGGTAATTCATGTTTCATTGAATTTTACTAAACTTTGGGCCTTGTTCTTCTGGCCTTCATTTTTGAATCTTCAATACCAGGCATCATCAGCTGGGAGGGGATGGGGGGAGGTTCTGTTTTTCCTCGTCCCCAAATGGAGTAACAGGAGAGCACTGTTTTTTTAAGCTTGGACTTGAGGTTAGAAAATGGGTTGTGGAAGGAGGGAGCTTTCCTCCTAGTGATGACCAGAACTATCTGTTGTCATGCTTGAATGACTTGGATTCTTAAGAGATCCTGTTGGGATTTTTGTGTTTTTGCTTCTAGGTTCTCCAGTTGAATGTTTGTGTTTTAAGGTGGTCTTGCTCTGGACAGCCTTTCTGCCCCCTTCCCCCTTGGCCTTCTAAATTAGATACATTCCCAGCTCTGCTCCCAGACGGCTCCATCTCTCCTGCCCTGACAGAGCAATCATTTATCAAGTTGTTTCACGCGTTGTCGGGAGGGGGGCCCTGGGGACCAGAGTTTGTTTCGTCCCTTTGTTGAAGCTCCACAGGATCGTCCAGCTTAGTCTCCAGCCAACTGCTGAGAGTTGCTGGACTCCAGGAGCAAATGTTAAAGGGGCCGCCTTTCATCTACATGCTGCTGCTTCAGTCTTTTATTTTAAATTCCAGCTTATTGGAACTTTAATTACCCTGCCCTCACACACATACACATTTTCTGGATACATATGTAGTCATGAGATGTTTTATATTTTCATTGTTTTACCCATCTTTGAGGATCTAAAACTGTATTTTTATTCTTTCTCTTTGTTACTCCTTGTCCAGTTTCTGTTCTTCATTTTTGCCTCGTACCTCTTGTCAAGTGATAGATTGTTGTGGATAACAGATTCAGTAAGTGTGTGTTTCTGATTTTATGAAACACCTTTGTTCCTGTTTAAGCTTAGTAAGGCCCACCTTTCCCTGATGTCAAACCATTTACCCTCAGTAGAAATACCAAAATTCTAAGGATAAAGGATTCTAAAAGTACAGGCTGAATATTATTGTTTGTTACTGGGGGCTATGCAGATTTTCCAAAGTATCTAAAAAGGTAGGGAAAAATTGCAGAGACTTAAAGTGCTTTAAGTGTTAGCCAATCTTGTTGACCACAAATTTGAAAGATGGGTGCTGACCTGCAATCTAATAATTTAAAAGGACGACGTTTATTTGTGGGTAATAGAAATTAGATGTACTGCTAGAGGGATTATTTTCCGTGATAAGGACTTTTTCACCCCAATATTTTATTATGAAAATATTACAGGAACAAGAAGGTTGAAAGTATTATCTTTTCTGTTTGAGGCTTTAAAGTATTTTTATCTCTCCATAGTTGAACAAAACACAGTAGTCAAACAGTGCATTCTAAAGTTACACATGGAAGCAAAATGAGAATGTATACACCCCAGATGTCATGTGTTAGAGAGTCTGAATGCTAAATGGATCTGCTGCTTGCATTTATTGTAGACAAGCTAAGCCCAGAACCTAGTGCCGTGCAGTTTTGCTAATCATCAAGTCTAGTGGGGAAAATGTTCCCTGTCTTCATTAGGCAATTAAGGTTGAAATACTTAGTCACTTTCATCAGACTTGTCAAGTGAAAAAGTTTTTAATGATTAGTAAATTGTTTTGAGTGCTGTCATTTGGTGCTTGTGTGTGAGGTCACTATAACAAATGATTGGCTTTTGGTCTCAGAGTCAGGCCACCATGCTTTCCCATAAGATGTGTCATCATTGTGGAGGTATTTCAGCTACCAAAATGTAGTGCATTCTGATTTTCACAGTAAAGCATATTTAATAAAAGTGTGCTAATAGAAGGGATTTTTTTTTTTTAGCTCTACTATTCAGATAGCTCTAATACTTAGCTGTAGTTCAAGTGCAGATTATTAAAGCAAGGAGTCTTTCCATTAATTCTGAAATTCTAATATGTACTGTTTACAGATACTGTTTTAGGCTGTTGGATTATAGCAATAAATAAAAGATAAAAATTCTCTTGGAGCATAAATTCTATGATGGTGGTAAGGTAGATATATCAAGCACTCTTCACTTATTCTCTAGTAAAAATTGGTGAGCCTTTTCTATACAAGGTTAGCTTGTTGCAATTCTTTGTCTTTGCTATGGAGATGATTAAACAAGGCTGTTTCAGTAAAACTTCACAGTAACAAGTGACAAGACCATAATGTGTTGACCCCTGTTTGTAGGTGCAAAAGAAAGAAAAATATTAGATCCTAAAACTAACTTTAACATTTGTCTAGGCAAATATATAAAAAAAGATATCATTAATTGCATGGGCAAAGATATAGGGGGAAAGGATCAAAACTGATGAGGTCACAGAGGCCATATGTTAATAACACCAGCATCCCAGCGGCTCAGTTGGCAAAGGATACGAAACGACAGTCACAAAAGAAGACACTAAATGGCCAGCAAATATCTGAAAAGATGCCCATCTAATTGACAGAAATTGTAAGGATGGTGATAAAGGTGCTTTTCTACAATGGAGATGAGACTTGGAAATGCAAAGCTAGATTTTCTGCCTTTTTGAAAATAATCTGACTTTTATAAAGACCTATTTAAGAAATTTACCTCCTGGAAATTAGGAGTTTTTCAGCTTTTAAAATTGTAAAACATGGACAGAGTTCACTGTCTCAGTGAACAGCTCGTGGGTGCTGAGTGCAGCCACACTGCCCGCAGCATCATGGCAGTATCATTGTCCCCACGTCTCCTGTCCCCCATCCTCATAACCACCTCTGCTTCAGTGCCCATGATTTTGACCATTTTAACTACCTCATACATGTGGTGTCATACAGTATTTGTTTTGTTGTGTGTCACTCGCTTATTTTGTTTAGCATAATGGCTGTGGCAGGTTGTAGTACGTGTAAGAATTCTTTCCTTTTCAAGGAAGATAGTACTCCACTGCATGTATATGCCTTGTTTTGCTTACACACTTACTTGTTAATAGACACTGGGTGCTCCCGCATTCTAGCTTTTCTGAATGTTGCTGCTATGAATGTGGACGTTCCTGCTGGATTAAAAACTCAAAGGTGGGATGCAGAATCTTAGGGTAACTGTATTTTTAAATTTTTGAGAAACTGCTGCAGGGGCTGTTCCATGTTACAGTTTCAGTAACATTGTCCAAGGGCTGTGATTTCTCCACATTTAATAATGGGTGTGATGTTACCATTGTAGTTTTAATTTGCATTTTTTTACTGATCAGTAGTACCAAGCATTTTTTTTTTTTTAAGATTTATTGTGCATACAGAACTGGGGTACAAGCCGGAGGTGCAGGGGAGGTGAGAGGATTCACCAGAGACAAAGTGGGGAGCACAACAGAAGTGCACTGCTGAGGGGAGCAGCGGGCGGGTCAGGAGAGGTCTGCCCCGCTGTGTGGTCACCTCTGGGCAGGTGGGGATCTAACTCATGCGGAAGTGGCTTTAGCTTCTTAGTGCTGTGCTTTAACCCGCTGTGCCACCAGGAAGGGCCCAAGCATTTTTTTAATGACCATTTGTATATCTTCTTTGGGGAAATGCCTATTCTAGTCCTTTCCCCATTTTAAAATTGGTTTGTTGGTTTTGTTGTTGAATTTTAGGAATTCTTTACATGTACATAGTCTCGATGGTAATCTCTTGGGTTTATGATTTACAAATATTTTCCCCAACCTTGTGAACTGCCTTTGTACTCTTGATTTTTGTTTTCTTTTTCAAGATTTATTTATTTATGCTTATAGAACTGGGGTACAGCCAGAGGTGCAGGGGTGGTGAGAGGATTCAGTCACCAGAGATAAGTGAGGGCAGAAGAGGCAGATTGAAGAAGTACACTCTGAGGGGAGCACCCGGTAAGACAGGAGGTCTGCTGTGCCATGTGGGTCAGCAAAATGGCTGGGGATTGAGCTTATACAGTGGCTGTGGCCAGCTTCATATTGCTGTACTTTATAACCTGTTGCGCCACCAGGGACGGCCTGGATGGACTCTGATATATTCTGATGAACAAAATTTAAAACATTTTCCTTGAAGTCCAATTTTTTTATTTATTCATTTTGTTCCCTATGCCTTTGGTGTCAAATTAAATGAAAGATTTTGCCCTGTTTTCCTCTTAAGAGTTAGACCTCAATGTTTTGTTTTTCTTTTTTGAATCTAGTTTAAATTAGTTTTTGTATATAGTTTTAACTAAAGACCCAGCCTCATTTTTGCATGTGGATATCTAGTTGTCCTAGCACCATTTGTTAAAAAACTCTCCTTTTTCCACTGAATGGTCTGCATATCAGATCATGTTATTTTTCCTTTCCCATTTGGCTGCCTTTTATTTCTATCTAATTGCTGGCTGAACTTAACAATCCTCTGTTGAATAGAAGTGGTGAAAGTAAATGTCTTTGCTTTGTTCTCTGATCTTAGAGGTTAAATTTCAGTCTTTTACTACCCCTGGAATATTAAGTGCAAAACAATAACAAGAACATGTATAAGTAAGTTAATTGTGATATGGCAAAAATAGAAAACAAAATGAAATCCCATTAGTGTGGGGCAAATGATGGGGGTAAATACATAGAATGTTACCACTTTATCATGGGGTATTTGGTAGCCTTTAAAGAATACTCACCTGATGTAGAGAGTAAAGGGGGAAAATTACTATACATAAAACCCCAGAATGAATAGTTCAGTTATTCTTAAGATTTCTTAGAACTGTGTATGTATGTATGTATGCGTCCATTTACAGCATTTTTAAAAGGAAAAACAATATAGCCACTCTTAACAATTTCTCAAAGGGCATCCTAACACTCAAACTTGATGTCATATTCTCTCACCTTTTATTGTATGTCTGGTTACTCTTATTTGCTTTGTTGACTGAAAATGTCTCAGAGAAACAGTGACAATCTGGACCACACAACTGGTAATTGATTTTCCATGTCTGTTACTACACTTCCCCTATATACTATAGGTGTGTTCCTTGACTCTGATTCCTGTAGGTCTCTACTAATTATTGATCTGGTAGCTAGTTTAACACAATGTAGCTTTCCGTAAGAAGTAAAAGGGATGGCTACATAGTGAAGAGTTGTAAGAAAAAGAAGAAAATTTTTATTTCACTTCTCTTTCAACAAACTTCTTAGGAATGGAATAATACCTAAGAGTATAATACCTTATACTCTTCTATCAGTCTGGGAAAGAGAAGCGAAGGGTGACTTGAGCGTGTTAACTTCTCATATATGAATTTCCAGGTATATTTTTATGCACCTGTGGTCTTTCTTGGGACTATCTGATATGTATCTTGAATAAGCCATGAAAAAACAAAGCCACTTGACAATTACACAAATATTGGAAGCTTACCCTGTGTTTTCTGGCATTTTTACTTAGTAACCTAATATCTAATAAGAAATTAATACCTTGTATCTGTTGATGATTATGCTTCTAATTAGTTATTTGGAGGATTACCAGGTTTTACTAACAAACGCAAATGCTGTGTTGCTGTTGCATGTATTGGTTTGGGGGGAGTCTAGAATGACTGGTTATTGGTAGGGATTTGGGGTGATATTTGATGAGTAAGACCTTTTTGCTGCTGGCAGAAAAATCATGAGTACGTTGGAAGGTGAGTGAGATCATGGTCTTTGGTGATCATCTTAATATGTAATAGTCACTTAACTTTATTTTGATTTATTAAATACTTGTGCTGCAGTATGGCTATATTAAAACAATTACCATTATTTGTATTAAATAATGTATCATTTATTCAGCCTGATGAAAGCTTTCTTTTAAAGAGTTGCCTGGGGAGATTCACCACAGTTTTAATGGTTTCCTGTGTCTTATTCTCTGGCACAGTTTTTTAAGGGGTGGGGGGAGGGGAGACATGAGTGAATTATCTTTTTGAGTATGTTGCCAGAGGAGTTAGATAGATGCCTCAGCACTGGATCTCTGGATGGGTTATTTTTAATCTTAATAAATTATTTCTAAGTTGAAGAATTATATACAGAAACAAGGTTGGGGATAGATGGTAAATAATTGTTCGATTTAAAGTGTTTTATAAAAGAAACTTTGCAGAAAAGTGATTGACATAATTTACTTTGAGGTAAGAATTACAAAGAATATATTCAAGTATAAAACGAATGTTATAAAAGGCCATTGACCAAACATGCTGTAGTTTGTCAGTGGAACGGGAAAAGTTAGATGCTCTAAATCTGTGTATCAGCAGAAAGGAAATTGTAAGCTTCTTTTCAGTAAACACCTATTTAGAATCAAATCTTTACCTCTTTAAAAGTATACAAGTTCAGGAAATTAAATTTAAAAGAGGCTCTAAGGAAGAAAAAGCAGTAAAAACTCCAAACCAGAGTATATTATATTTGAAAGAGGTCTGTGTAAAATTTCAGAATTTGCTCACCCTTTGGTACTGTATGTATACTTTGATGTTAATGTGAACCTCAGTGAGGGAAGTTTTTTAAAAGCGAAGGTCACTGGGCCCCAGCTGAGACATTCTGATCCTGTAGGGGGGTGGTTGTCGATTTGCATTTTTAATAAATACCCATATGAGATGATTAAGGCCTGTGGACCAAATATTGAAGTGTATTTTCCTAAAACATTGTATAAAGTCTTTGTTTTACTTTGAGCTTTCTGAAAAGGAGAGTGATATGAAGGTCTTAGATGGCAGAGGTCTTGGTTAGACACAGATTTATAAACTACAGAGACAGAAAGTGACTCACAGCCACCAAAACTAGTCACTACAGATGCTGAAACTTAACTTTCCTGATAACTAATTTTCAGAGTTCTTTTGAGTATAATAGTAAAATCTATCCACATTACTTTTAATTTTGTTCATAAAAAAACATTTTCTTGTTTCAAAAATATAAGGAAATTACCAATAACATACAAGCTACATTATTGCCACTTTAACAGGCAAAAAAAAAAAAAAAAAGGAACCACTTTTTTCCCCTTTAATCTTGTGATTAGCGACAGCAGTTTTTTTCATGTCATTTCGTCTACTATTATACTTTGCATTTTTCTGTTGGGTATTAGGATTTTAAAAATACTGGGTTTATCTAATCCAGTAGAGAACCCCTACTCAATAAGTAGAAAGTTTTTGTACCCCACTAAACAGATAAGGAACTGATCACAAAGATTTACAAAGAACTCATACAACTCGATAAAAACGAAGTGAACAATCCAGTCAAAAATGGGCGTAAGAGCTAAAAAGACACTTTTCCAATGAGGAAATGTCAGTGCATAACAGGTGTATTAAAAAATGCTTAACATCCCTCATAATCAGGGAAATGCAAATCAAAACTACAATGAGATCAGTGAGAATGGCATATATTTTAAAAAACTAGCAACAACAAATGTTGGTGAAGATGTGGAGAAAAAGGAACTCTCCTTCCTGCACTGCTGGTGGGAATGCAAACCAGTGGGTCCAACCACATAGAGAGCTGTGTGGAGGTTCCTCAGATTACTGAAAATGGAACTACCACTATGACCCAGCAATTCCACCCTAAGGATCTGCCTAAAGGTCACAAAAATATTAATTCAAAAGGACACTTGTACATCTATGTTCATTGCAGCACTGTTTACGATAATAGGTTAGAAACAACCCAGATGCCCAAAAGTGGGCGATTGGATCAAGAAGATGTGATACATATGCACAGTAGGATACTATTCAGCAATCAAAAAAGGTAAGCTCATTCCATTCCCAGCAACATGAATAGAGCTAGAAGGGATCATGCACAGTGAAATAAGCCAGAAGGAAAAAGAAAAATACTGGATGGGCTCACATATAGAAGGAATATAGGGGAACCAAATAAGGATCAGGAGAAAAAAAGTAATAATTAAAAAAAATAACAGGTGACCCTCCCTAGTGGTGCAATAGGTTAAATAAAGCACAGGGTGAAGAAACTGCAGTCACTGTGAGGGGGTTGGGGGGGGGGAGAGGAGGTGACCCACATGGCCTGACAGACCTCCCCATCCCACCCACTGCTTCTCCTCAGCAGTGTATTTTAGTCAGTTTGCCTATTCAGCTCCTCACTTTGTCTCTGGTGAATCCTCTCATCCCCTGCACCTCTGGCCTGTACCCCAGTTCCTATATGCGTAAATAATTAAACTTTAAAAAAACTAGCAGGCAACTATAAATCAGAGACCTGCTTCAAGGGAAGGGGGGGGGAGGTAGAGGGATCAAATCACTAGAGTTCAAAGGGCCTCCCTGATGGCAAAGGGGTTAAGACAGCACTCTCAAGCTATAGCCAGCCACTGCAGCACTATCTTGAACTCTGGCCAGGGAGCTGACCGGCATGGTACTTGCCACAGACCTCACCTGTCTCCCCCACTGCTCCCATCAGCAGTGTATCTCAGTCAGTCTCCCCACTCTGTCTCTGGTGAATCTTTTTACCCCCTCCTCCACTGCACCTCTGGCCAACATCCCAGTTCTTGTATGCATAAGTAAATAAAAAGGAAAAAGAAAAAAAACTTGTAAAAAAGGGGAGGGGAGGGAAGAACACAAGGGACTATGGTGATAGTGTCAGGTGAATTCATTGGCAGCAGGAATTCTGTGGGGACTACATCTGAGAGGAGAGAGCAAACACTGTACAGAAATTGAACATCAATGTAAAAAACATGTAAGTTATATACAAAGTAAAATACTGGCTTTAAAGAACTTCTTTAATCCCAGACATTTGTTTGTTCTGTGTTGCATGTTTTGTTTACTGGCTGTTTACTGAAGGTTCTGGCAGCCCTTCCGACAGACTACTTAGAAAAACCTTTCTTTCTCGTTTTAATGTCCCTTGTATGGAATTTTGTTCTGGTGTACAGCATAAAATAAGGACCTATTATTTTTCAGACAATTAACCAATTATGCCAGGTCCACTTAACGTGATTAACTTTTTTCTGTAGTTTGAAATACCACCAAGAGATACATACAAGTCTGTTGCATTGACCCCCCCCCCCCAACATTTTCTTAGGCCAGTACTACACTTGATTGTATTATAATTTTATATAAGAGACTTCAATATCATGTGCAATTTACATGACAATTATTCTTTGCATTGGCTTAGTTGTGTTTTCTTGTGTGAATTGTTTATATTTTTTATAGAAGTTGTAAGGTTTTTTTAATTACTAAAGACAGTAATTCATGATATTATTCATAGCAATGCATAATATAGTTAAAATTTTTGTCTAGTGACTGAGTGAATCATAATTGGTTTGGGATTTTGTTGATATTTTCATAAGGTTTTTCTTTTTTTTAAACTATCTTAAAATATTTTCCCCATTTAAAACTTTTCCATTCTTTTACTAGAATTCCATTTAATTGCTGTCCAATCTTACTTTCTGCTGTATATGCCTTTGTGCTGTCTGCCTCTGAGTTTCCCTCCTTTAGCTCATTTTCTTAAAAAACAAAACATCTCCGAACCATTGTACAAACCCTTATAATCTGCAGTACAAAAGAAAGTTGACATAACATTAGAATTTAAGTTACTTTAGGTTAGGGTGGATTAGTTTAGGCTAGTCTTATACATGCTTTATGTTAGCACTTGGTCCTGTTCACAAGGTAATTGAAATTCTGCTTGACTGTAACTTGTTAGTAATGGTAATCATTTTAAATGGTTGTATTGTCTTTGAAATCAACCTTGGAAGATTCAGAAAATGAAGAAAGGGCAAAGTCCCATTCAGCAACCAGAAGATTCCCTGGGAGCCTAAGGCAGATGGTGGAAAGACATGGATAGGGAAGAGGAGGTTGTATTCAGCCTGAAGTGTTTTACGCACTCCAAATTTTGACCAAGAAAATCCGAGCAGAAATATCAGTTGAAGAGACTATTCAACAGTCTGTTCCCCAGACTTAGCAATTTCATTCTTAGAATGGAGTGATGAAAAGGGCTCTTCTCGCAGCAGCTTCTAACAGTCTGTGCACCTCTCTCCTCTTTAGAGGCTGGTGGACTCCCCCACTCCTCCCGGTAGCTTCTGTGGTTTAGCCTGCTTCAACGCTGTAGCGTCTGTGCCTGAGCCCCAGGAGGCATGTAGGCCTGTATCCTCTCAATTGGGAGGCTCTTAATGGACAAGCCAAGCGCATACAGGTGCTCAGGTGCAAAAGTTGATGGAGGCACAGTATTCAGGCTAAGAAAACATTTTGAAATATGTGGCAAAAGACAGCAAAAAGGATACATTAAGTAGAACTTAATGATGAAATGTAATGTTTGGTTTTCACCTGCTTCTCTCTGATCTGCTAAGATACTGGCTTCAAAGTCCTCTCCTAGGTACTCACGTGTATAAGCATGTATGCTCATACTTTGCTGTGCCCTGATAAGAACTGACAGTGCAGATAGATGCTCTTTCATAGACCTGGCTTCTGCTTGTTCCTCCTAAGACCCTGGTGGTGGTTTCTCTCTGCTGTAGACAGTGAAGTAGTTGCTTCTAATACAGATTGTATTAAATTTTCAGCTGGTATCCGAAGCACAGGTGATACATGAATAAACAGCTCCGTTAGGTCGCCAAACTAGTAAGGAATACCCCAGGATAGCTTTGAATCCCCAACCATCGCAATCATAGGTTTCCCATTCAGTTGAGTAGTCTCTTTAACTGATACTTACATGAAGCAAGAACTAGTAACAATGTCCTCTAAAGCCATGCCTCTGTTAGGTAGTTATCAGCTATAGTTAATAACAGTATTTATTGTGTAATTGAAATTTGCTAAGAGTGTAGAATTTAAATATTCTCATCTCAAAAAGGGGGGCCCAAATGTGTAGGATGATTTTATCCATTATAATAAATAGCATCATTCATTGACTTTTTGCCTCCACCAAAAGCCTAAGAGTTTTTTTAGTGACTTGCTTTCCTTAGCCTCACATCTGTTGGTTCTGCTATAGCATAGACCTTGAATCTTTCCACTTCTTTTCATTCCTTGCCCTTTCACCACTTAGTTTTCCATGATCCCATGTCTGGGTAATTATAGTTTCCACCTGTACTATCAGTGGACAGAGTGATAAACATACTAAGATCTTAATCATTTCTGTGTTTAAAAGTTTTCCCTTTGTCACAGAATGGAGATCCTTGGTTCAGCTCGCTCGTAAGCCCCTGCATAATCTTTCCCTTGCCTTTGTCTCAGACTCCATTTGCCTGGGTCCACTCCTTTACCTTCTGGGCCCCTTTCACTTCCTTAGACCACTGGCGTTGTCCTTTAATGTTATTTCCCCTGGCTCCCGTCCCCCTGGAAGTCAGCGACACCATTATTTATTGCTCTGGGGGCTGCACTCGGGAGCTGTTGGTGGGGTGGGTCCTTTTCCTCCTCACTGTGCCAAGCTTCTGGTTGGCAGTGCATGTGGTTGTCATGTGAGGGTCTGGACAGCACTTGTTCTCGTGGTTCATGTGCTAGACACAGATGCGGATGATGCTAGAGCTCTTGATGACGGTGGTCTGCATGTAGGAGGGGACAGGTGCACGCTGGCCACAGCTCCCTTTTTGACCATCATCACGGCTTTGCTCCACACCTGCAGTCTAGTAGTGAATCAGCCCATTGTAGCTGAAGGAGCTGTAAGCCTTGATTATTGGGCTCCTCGGCTGATGCATTTATGAAGAGTCTGGAGCATTTCCATGTAACCATCCATTGCAGGTGCCTGGACTTGGCTGCTGAGGTGGGCTTGTGTGCCAGGGTTGTCAGAGAGGGGCCAGGCAATAGTGACCCCACAAGGTGGCCAGAACCCTGCCCCAGGGCTCACTTCTTTAAAGCTTTCAACTAACTGTTTTCATTGCCTAGAAAGCATTTCTTCTTTTAAAGATTTATTTATTTATACATATAAAACTGGGGTACAGGCCAGAAGTGCAGGGGTGAGAAGATTCACCAGAGACAGAGTAGGGAGCAGAACAGGCAGATGTACTGAAATACATTGTTGAGGGGAGCAACTGGCAGGTCAGGAGAAGTCTGCTGCGCCAAATGAATCAGCTTTCTGGCCGGGGATCAAACTCCTGCTGCAGTGGTTGTGATAGCTTCATAGTGCTGCACTTTAAACCTTTGTACTACCAGGGAAGGCCCTGCAAAGCCTTTCTAAGACTTTTTGTATGACTGGCTTCTTCAGTCCTTTAGTTCTCAGAATAAATGCCATCTCAGTGATGTAGTTTTTAGAGATGAGTTTGGAGTGCTGGATCCTTGGGTTCACTCTGGGAAAGCTTTCACCAGAGCTCCCCTTTCAGCGGCACACAGCAAGTTTTCCCAGATGAGTTTCTCCACCAGAGACATCAGTTATATTTAAAAACCAGAGATATCAGGTTTGTTATGGAAAAGGACAGGAATAAAGGACACTTGTATAGGCACAAGCGGGCAGGAAGAGCTGCCCTGAAAGGGGCAGGTTTGCTGAGAGGGGCCTGCATGGTCCAGGCAGGCAGCCTTGAGGAGAGCATCCTCCACCGAGGGAGGTCAGTGCAGAGAAGCCCTGGGCAGGTGCAGGTGAGAGGGGGACAGGAGACTGCGGCCCCAGGCCAGGGCAGGGACTGCCCTGATATGGTCCTTTTCTCTTTGGGAGAGGATTACTCCTGTGCAGTGTCCTGTTTGCTGCTGATTTTAGATAACTATGTGGGATCAGACTGGAGATTCCTCTCTCTCTATCTTTGCCCTCAGGTCTGTGCTCCCAAAACGCCCTATAGCAGTCTGATACCTGTTTGGACCTTACGCTTAATGATAAGGCAATAAGTGCCTTATCATTCTTTGTTTTTGTTTTTGAAGATACATTTGTAACGCATACAGAACTGGGATACAGGACGGAGATGCAGGGGCAGTGAGAGGCTTCACCAGAGACAGTGGGGAACAGAACAGGCAGGTCGTCAAAGTACACTGCTGAGTCTGCCACACCATGTGGGTCACCCCCTTGGCCAGAGATCGAACTCATGTGAAGTGGTTGCTTGGTTATTGCTAGAATCAGAGTGCTGTGCTTTAACCCTTTGTGCCACCAGAGAGGGCCCAGGTCTTGATTTCTATGGCTGGGTTAATGGTCCTATTAATTATTAATCCCTTCTGCCCCCACCTCCTGGTGTGAGTCAGATTTTAACCTTGTGATGTCTCCTTCAGGCTCTCTGTACTTTTCCTCCAGTTAAACTTTCATATTACCCTGATTATTTCCATAAAAATATAGAAAGTGCACTGAGTGGATTCCTTCCCTCTGAATACGTAACAGGAGTAAACGTGGCAATGTGGGAATGATGGGTTTGGGTTGAGGATACCAGGGCAAAAGCTGTAAGGCCAGGTGAGGGTTTGAGATGCTAGTGAGCTAACAGTGGGCAGGCTAGGAGTTGAAATTGAGATTGTGGGAAGGCAGATACAGATCATTGAGGACTTTCAATGCCTTGAGAGAAGGTTGAAGTTTATTCTGACTGCAGTTTATTTTGATAGCAATCTTTTTTTTTTTTTTAAAGAATTATTTATACATACAGAACTGGGGTACAGGCCAGAGGCTCAGGGGCGGTGAGAGGCTTCACCAGAGACAGAGTGGGGAACAGAACAGGCAGATCAACGAAGTTCACTGCTTAGGGGAGCAGCGGGCGGGTCAGGAGAGGTCTGCCACACCATGTGGTCACCTCTGGGGCAGGCGGGGATGGAACTCATGAGGAAGTGACTTTAGCTTCTTAGTGCTTAGTGCTTTAACCCACTGCGCCACCAGGGAGGACCCTGATAGCAGTCTTTTAACAAGGAATATGGGACCTTTTAAGAATCTCATATCTAAGAGGGAGAGGAGAAAGATGGGTGATGGCAGTGGATATGTTGAGAATTGCTTAAGTTCTTGATTAATTAAAGGTAGAGACCACAAGATGTGCTGTTGGATTGAATGTGGGTGTGAGAGAGGCGTTGAGGTTTTTGTCCTGAGCTGAAGTGGCCTGTGAAAGCACCCTTCATTGAGCTGGGAAAGACAAAAGAGGATAGATTTCCTGGCTTTATGGTTGGTATTGTTCTTTATTTGCCTAACACAGTCCTAGGTGCTTAGTCTTAAAACTAAACCTTTCAAAAAGAACAAAAAGAATCTCACTGCAAGGATTTTAAAAATTTAACTGGAGTTAGTACACTTGAATAATAATGACTTGTAACTGTGAAAATGTGCCATTAACTAGGAATTATTCATCATCTGTATCAGTTTTGAAAGAAACCATTTTAACTGGGAGAGGTTTCATAAATTCTAAGAACATTCACTTCTTCCAGTAACAGAGTTAGTTACATGAAGATTTTTTAAAGGAACTAACATGGGATTCTAGCTGAACTTTGCTATAGAAGCTTTATCCCACCCCTCTACAAAGAGCCGTTGTCCAAAGCTAAAATTGTCTTGATATTAACCCTAGCCCTATGATAGGTAGAACTGAATTTACATTAATTAGGCACAAATCCTAAGAATCAGTTTTGAGTTTCACTTTCTGTTGGGTGATGATAGTAAATTCAGCAGTGTTGACAACTCAGACTCTTTAAGAACTTCCAGAAAAGCATTTTAGAGCCTACCGTTTCAAGCTGCCCAGAGTGTAACAGGGTGTTCCCCAGGAAAAGGGGAAGTTCTAGGTTCCCTGCCCCACCCAGGAGGATGGAGCTGAGCAGAGAAGAGAGGAATCTGGGACCACCCTGTTACAAAAATACAGAGAAAAAAGGAAGGGTAGAGGAAGAGAAAATTGAAAGCTATCACATAAAAAATCAAAATAATTACTGCTGCCCCTTGATAGGCACTTCAGACTCTTAAAACTTCCTCGAGACCACAATCCATTATCAACTCTTCATTCATTTGGCATCTTTAGTGCAGGAAACGTGCTTCTCACATCACTTACACAAAGATGCTTCTGGAGAGCATGTCATCCTCTGTCCTTTGGCAGGGCAGGCACCACTATAAACTCTCCTTATAAAGGGACGAGTGCAGTTACACTTGAAACAACTTTGTTACTCAGGTGTTACTCAACTATTTTGCCAGGGGTACAGAAGGGCACACACCACTGAAATAAAATGGCAGACAAGTACCCCTGACCCCCCCAACAAAATCAGCACCACTAGCACCCAGTCCCTTTTTTTTTTTTTTTAAGATTTATTTATTTGTACAGAACTGGGGTACAGGCCAGAGATGCGGAGGGTGAGAGGATTCACCAGAGACAGAGCGGGGAGCAGAACAGGCAGATCAAAGAAGCACACTGCTGAGGGGAGCAGCGGGCAGTGGGCAGCGGGCTGGTCAGGAGAGGTCTGCCGCGCCATGTGGTCACCTCCGGGGCAGGCGGGAATCGAACTCATGCGGAATGGCTTAAGCTTCTTTGTGCTGTGCTTTAACCCGCTGCACCACCTGGAGGGCCGCACCCAGGCTTTAACCCGCTGCGCCACCAGGGAGGGCCGCACCCAGTCCCTTTATGCAGTGACAGTCCATGGAGTGTCTGTGTGAATCACCAAACCACCTGTATCACCCAAGGGTTGTTCTTGTTCATGGGGATAGCCTGCATGCTCCACCAAATTCCCTACCTTCTGGAAGCCGCTCCTCAGGTGGCCCTTCTGTAAGATGAGTCCCCACCCTCTGCTTGCTTACTTCTGACCTCTCCTTACTGTGGGGCTGGGGATGAATTTTCCTTCTCTGTTATATTCCATTAAACCAGAATTACGCTCCTGCAGTAATTTTTTATTTACTTATTTATCATTTTTTAAAATTTTATCACAGTGAGTCCTTAAATATTTGTTCTGTATTTTATATGTTTATGTATTTTTATGCTTTTACTAATCCAACCATTTGTTTTGGCTTTGGCCACTGACTGTGGGGTATTTTGGTTTTGTGCGCTTTTTCTACTTCCTAACTTTGAACACTAAAGAGTCCTCCTGGTTCAACCTGTATATTTCCTGATCCAGTCCTAGAAAAGCCACTTCTCCAAGGAGCTTTGGTTTCTTCTGTTGGAGAATGGCATTAGAATTGACATTTCCAGGAAATGGGTGAAGGTGGTCCAAAAAGCAAAACTTGAAATTATAAAATAAGCCTTGGGGAGAAATGTATGATCTGGTGTCTGTAGTTAATCATACTGCATTGCAAGTCCAGGTTGCTAAGATAAAGAAAATTGTCACAAAAAAGAAAATCTCAGCACTATAACCATGGTAATAGACACTGACTAGACTTACTATGATCATTTTGCCAACTAGATTCCACTAGATTCAGTAACCACCCCAAACTGATATGATTGAGGTTAAGGCTATTACCTTCTCTAATTTGTTACCAAAAAGTGAAAGAACTGAATGGCTTGCAGTAAGTTTGATGTTTGTTCCCAAGATAACTGCTTGTGACAGAAAATTTGTGAAAAACCTTTTCCTTGGCCCTGTGAAATCATCCCTGTTCCTTTGCCAATCACGTGCAACATAAGTCACTGTTGTGCCTGCGTCGCCTCTCTCCTGCTCAGTTGCCAGGGCTTTCAGGGGACAGGTTTGCCGATTCAGAAGTGTGACGGTGACAGCAGACCCACACTCAGAAGAACATACTATTTATTTTAACCACCCCTAGTTCATACCTGTTACTCAGCACATACCACCTTCCTAAGACAGGGCCCACCCACTCATCAAGGATCTGACGAGAATGAATTAGTCTTGAGGGGATAATTTCTCTCAAGCCTGATGAAATATTTTGGCCATACAACAAAGTATCAGCAGTGTGTCTCCCTCAGGGTTGGGCTGGATAAACACAGCAGATTCTTTATCTTGGGACATCTTTTCCATTAATGGCAGCATGCAGGTTATCCCCTTTGGGTTATAACGTTCTCCTCCCTTCCCCCCATGAGAATTCAGTACCATTTTCTTAGTGTCACATCCTGGCCTTTCCTGACTTGTCCTGTCTTTCCAGATTTCTTCTCTTGATTGGCTTTCAGGCATTTTGAGGACTTCAATCACATATGCCTTATAGATTGGTTGTTTCCAGTGACAGATAGCTTTGTTTTCCTCTGTGAACATTCTGTGAACACTTCTGTGTGTGTGGAGGCAGCCCAGAGGTTTCAGCACAGCTCGATATTATATCTTCTCCACATGCAGCTGTTAAGTGCCTGTGTTCTACTGAGAACCTTGCCGTAGCACTGGCCCCTTGTATGTTTGGGCTACGCCCTAGTCACCCTTCAAAACTAGCATTTTGATGGTTTCTGCTGTGCTAATCATAACTGTGAATGGGAATTTCTGTTACTTTCTACCTTTCCCCCTTCGATCTCTTACCCTACTTGAGAGTGAGTCATCTTCTCTCTGTATGTATTCCCAGCATTTAAACAGAGCCTGACATGTAGTATGTCTTCAGATACCACGGGTGCCTTCTCACTGGGACACCCACTGTCATATTCCATGGTAGGGATGTTACTGAAATTCAGCAGAGGTGCTGTCAAACACATTGGAATGATATATAGTTTTCTGTGTCTGTACATTTTTGACATTTTCACAAAGGCGACCAGGATACAGTGCAGTATGACCAACAGAATTTAGGGCACTGCAAAACTATTCACCACTTTAAACTTCTGGAACCTTAATTTGAACATTGAGTTTTCATTGGCTCTGTCCTGCTCACCTCTAGCTTCCATTCAACTTGTGTCTCCTATTTATTAGTTTAAGATACCATAATATTTGCGCAGGAGGGGTGATTAAAATTTGTTATTTAAAGATAACTGCCCCTCCATGTTAGTTAGGTATTTATTTTAATTGAAGTAACGTTGGTTCACTACATCAGTGTGTATGTTCCAGGGACCTAGGTTCACATCTCCTCAGAAACGTGTCACCACATTACACCACCACCAAAGTACCTACATTCTTTCATACAGACCAGTGGGCCCCCTCCTTTCTTTGTTTTCACACCCAGCTGGATAACTTAATACTTAATGAGCCTGATACTCACTTCTTCCGTGGACTAGTTAGGGGTCTTCTTATTCTCAGACTTCTCTCCCTAACAGTGTATCTTGCAGTCACATCTGCAGTAACCTGGGCCTGATTGTTCTCTTTCCTGTTCGAAAGCATCCCTTGTTATTTAGCAGCTCCTCGATACCTAAAATAACCTCCAACTAGTCCAACAGTCAGCACTTGTTGGCAGAGAATGTAAACTGCATAACCTCAGATCTAAAGCTGTAGTGTGAAACAGCTCCATTTGTCAGATGGAAGTCTCCTGTTTATTTTTTAATTTTATGCAAATGTTTAATTTGAAAATGTTTCCCTAGAACAAGCAACAACAATGAACAAACCCAAAAAGTCAGTGTAAAGCTGACTCTCTAGGAAACTATTTTTTTTATCTGGAGGTTTCCTCTATCCAGGCCACACACTGGGGGGCTGAGCAACAAGCACCCTACTTAGAATGCCTTGGCCTGAGCAGTGCAATCTAGACTACTTGACTTTATGTCTAAAGCTGTGAACAGTCTGCAGAGAACCTGCTCTTCCAGATGTCTTCTCTGCGTGGCCATGCTTGTCCAGCACTAGCCTCATGGAACATTTAAAAAGCTTGTCAGCTTTTTCACTGCTAAGGAATTGTTTATTTATCATGGGCATTTCTTATGGGAGAAGATCACTGATACTTCCAGAGTTTTAGTAATTTATACCTTTTCAGAAAAATCATTCTTATAGGTTTACTTACTTATTGGTGTTTTTAGTATTTTTCAGTCAATATAAAATTTTAGGGTAATAGGAGCTATTTTGGCTTCCTTTTTGTTGTTACCCCATATCATTCAGTGACACCAGTTTCATGGACTGTTGAGAGGAATGGCGTAGTTGCAGCAAACAGCAGTGAGGCCTGGTAGCCTGTGGGGACTCCTGGGATAATCGCTTGGCCACTGAAAGTGTTATAATAGCCAGTTTCAGGTCCCTCACCATTATACCCACTCGACCTGATTTATACTTCACCGTCTAAATTGGCATGGGACAGACCTTTGGGATTAAATTAATTTATACAAACTTAGAAAGCATCAGCTGCCAAAAGCAGGGGTGCCTTCTGGAGGCGAGTGTGCTGATTTCGTCTTGTATTCTGAGCCCACACTCCAGGCATTCTCTCTTGGGTAGCAGCTGGGATAGTCCTTCAAGAGGATCTGCTTTGCATCTCTTTTGTGTAAGCTCGTTCTGGGTCCTGTACAGCAACCGGATCTTTAAATGAGACACTCACTGTGTTGCTGTTGGTCCTTGTGCAAATCAGGAAGATTGCACTCCGATAAACACATGAATTTTCTCTGTAGACCTTAAGGAATAGTGCCTGAATGACAGTGGCACAAATCTGTGATCTTGATGCTTGCAAGTTAAGGAAAAGAAAGTTGTTTTCTCTTTGCCACTTTCTATAGGGAAAGAATAAAGAAAATTTATAGATTAAACGTGTATCAAACAATAAAACGCACTCCTTTTGGGTGGTTATTACACATTAAAGCTATATTCTGTCATTTGAAGATCTCCAGTGTGGAAATTGTCTTTATGAGGGACAATATTGTCTTAAAGTGACAATTGTAAACATTTCCCAAGATTTACACTACATCCCGTTTCTCTTTCTCTCCATTGTCAGTCAGTTTGGGTATTCCTCTCGTTCAGCCCCGAGTTCTCTTACCAGCAGCCACTGAGTGATGAAGGATTTGTTCTTGAGGTAGGGGAGGCAGAACGCTGTGAAACAGACTTGTCCCTAATGGAGGGTGACCCAGCTGCAGAGGAAGAGCAGCGGCTCGAACAGGTCTCCCTTTCCCTTCTCTGTACTCTGCTGACCTTCCTGCTTTCCCTCCCCTTCCTCTTCTGTCTCAGAGCATCTTGGCGAAGTTCAGATTTCTGTGCTCACAGCTCAATGCTCAGAGTGAAAAGGAACTGTAAAAGGGGAGGAGAGAGAGTGGAGGGGGGAGCAGGTGGGGGGTGGGTTTTTAAAAGAAGGGTATTCCTTGTTGCCTAAGTCTAAGACTTAAGCTCTGGATTAAAGGCATAAATAGTACAGCTTTGAATAACCTGAGTTTCCAAATAGTTCTGGAGAGATAGTTTCATTAGCTCATGAGCATGGTAAGACCTGTATTAAAGTATTGCCACATTCAGGGGATTTTTGAGTTTCTGGTGTTCAGAAGCCTCCAAATTTTGAAAAGATCATTTTATGTCTCTTCAGTTTTTGTCCCTCTCTCCCCACACACTATCATTGAAAGGAAACTGAAATAAATTATTGTAGTATTAGCATATTTGTGTATGCCAGGCTCAGCTGACTTTTATAAGCACTAATCTTTGCAACACTTGGAGGTAGCTGCTTTTATTGTGAAAATATGTTTTCTAAATGTGATGGAAATCAACATTAAACTTAGCATTAAACTAAAGTGCTAAGTTTTATTCAGTAGTGCCAAGTTTATTCATATTGTTGTGAAACAGAGCTCCAGAATCTTTTCATCTTATAAATCCAAAACACTGTATACCCCCATTAAAGTTGGGGGGAAAAACCTTTAATGAATCAAATTTTTTTATGTTTATCGGGATTAAAATTACTTTCCTGTTTGTTTCTTTTCCTTTTTGTCTTGCTATTGAGTTCTTAACCTATATTGTCTTAGGAAATGAAGACTGAGGCCTGTATTAATTGGTATGCCTTGACTTGATTATTTGATAAAGCTGCTGGAATTAACAGTTCTAAGGGAGGAAAAAGAAAAGACTTGCTGTTGAGGTGAGGGGGTTCATCACCTATTCTTCATCCTAATCTTTACTGATTGTGCATTGTAAGTTTTCTGAGCTGCTGGGGGAAAGTGTCACAAGAACTTTGTCGCCTCACAAGTTAGCTTGATTTGTGTGATTTTTGGTGGATTGTCTGAGTAGCTTCTGATTTATGAAGCATATAAGAATGCATTTAAAAAAGCAGTTTCAAAACTTAAACCCGTTTTCTTACTGACTTACATGTAATCTGTGGGTACAATGATAGGCACACAGGGTTGAATTATATTTATGAACAGCACAGCACACCTCAGTACCTGTCATTTGAGCGATAATTCAAGCCTGCTTATTAGTTGGAAATGCAGATCCAGCATCCTTGATATTCTTTTCTTCTGTACTGTGTTCACTGCTCTGCTCTTCTCCAGTTGCCAACTCAACAGATCATGTCGTGATATAAAAACCAACCCTGTTTTCAGTGGAGAAAAGAATTTTACCGTCTTTTCCACTGTTTTACCACAATTGAGTAGAACAACAAGATCATGTAATATTTCTTTTCAAAGTAAGAGTTAGTCTTCAATTTCTGCAGATAGTAATTAAAAAAACTGCATCAACGGGGACATCTGGGTGCCGAAGCAGTAAAGTACAGTAAAATCACCTTTTTGCTCTTAAACCTCAGATTCACGTTTTTATTAATCATAATTCTTGGTTCATGACACATTCTTTTGTGATCTTTGACAGTGCTGCTTTTATTTGTTCATCTGTAGATATATTGATCTGCAAAATGACACAAAACAGAGCTAGAGCACATTATCATTGATAATTACTGTCCAGTATTCTGCCTAGTGGCACCCATGGGGATTTTTAAAAATCCAGACTATGATTAAGAAGTTGCCTTAAATTTATATAAGTTGTTATATAAGTCATAAGAATTCAGATTTCAGAATACAAATCAAAGAATTCTTGATCCTTTGAATCAAGAAGATGTATATCCACACTATGGAATGCTATACTTTTCAGTCATGAGGAAAAATGAGATGTTGCCATTTATAGCAACAAGAGGATTATTTATAGCTTACACAAGTCAGAATGACAGAGGCAAGTACTATTTGCATAGCAAACCATTCAACTAAATAAATGCTTATAAAAATTAGTACACCAATAAAACTGAGGTTTCTGAAGTTGAGAGAGAAAGGGCCAAAGAGATAGAGAGAGTAGTGATGGGGTGAAATAATAAACAAACAAAAGCTAGGTCAGTAGGGATGGTGGGGGGAGGGGAGCCTTGTGTGTGGGAGCTGCTTTCCAGTTCTATTCTGAAATGTGTGCTGGAGTAATTTGCAATAATAGGTTTGGGTATCCAAAAAAGTGAGTTATTTATAAAGGGACTTTAACTCATCATAGCCAGGACACTCCTGGCTATGTTTACAGTCTTAACAAAAGTTTACGATCTTTATGACTAGTGGCTTGAAATTTTGTAATTGAAAAACTGTGTAAGTAATAACCCCAAAAATGTAATTTGAGCATGTGTTTCAAGATACACAGTTGTAGATTTTGAATCTTTATATACAGTTGGGTTACGAATTTTGATTTTTCAATAATTGCTGTCAGTTAACAAGTCAATAATTTTAAATTTAGACAACTCAGTTTACAATTTACATGTTAGGTAAAATGTGGGCTTGAGGATGTTTATCTTTTGCTAAGTCACTTTGGGGTTTTTTCTCAGTTTTTAGTTTGGCATTGAAGTCTTGTTCTTGCAATGCTTCTTGATGCCTCCTTGGGAACAGTAGTAATAAAGATACTCTTTAGAGAACATGTTAACCAGAAATTGCATGGTATGTCCTCACCATTTTACCTATTTTAATAGATTTGTTGTTAAGAATGATGCTCTTCTATAAAGAGCAAATGATGTACTCTTTAGCCCACCAATATAAGACCACTAGCCTTATATTGAACATTACTTAGTGGTGTATCTGTGTCTCTGGACTACATTTAATTCTTCATTCTGTTTAAACAGGGTTCAGGTCTGTAGGAAGAAACTGTAATTCTATCCAAACTTCATCAGCATGATTTGCTTAAAACTATGCATTAATGCTAGTGTTTTTAGACAAACAAGAGGCTTTGGCTGTACTTGAGATTATTTGAGTGTTGTAGTATAAGCATTTAATTCAGAGTCCTTATGTAAGAAGTGAGATTGGCAAGTTAAATTAAAAAGAAGTGAGGCTGGCTTCTGAGAGCTGCATATATTTTAGAACACTTTAGGTGGAAGTCATTTCATTTCTGTTAGTAATTTGTCTTTTGGTCATCAACCTAACATTTATTGATATTCAAAGCCTTCCCTTCTCTGTTCCCACAGTTGCTGCTTTATTTACTTCAGGGTCTCACCTTCTAGACTAACACCTCCAAATGAATCTTGGGGCTTTTGTTAAAATGCAGATTCTGATGTTAGTAGCATTTTTCCAGGGACCTGAGGCTCTGGCCAGCAGGTTTTCAGGCGGTGCCTGCGCTCTCTCACTTCTGTCCCCGTTCCCTTCCAGTGCGTCCACAGACTGGTCATAGCTCTTCTCTGAGACAGAGCTGGCCATTCTACATGCCTTCACCCTCATTTATGTATAGAAGTGAAACTTACAGCTCAGGGTGATTTCCAGGGAGGACCTGAAGAAGCCTGTACTCTCCTCTGATCCCATGTGGGTGTTGCCAGCAGATGCCACACACCTGCCCCATGAGATTCTCCTCTTAAAGTCTTTAGGGAAATCTTACCTCCTTTGCAAAATTTTACTTCATATATTTGCTCATTTTCTGTTTTCCCCATTTTTTGTGTATTTAATAGAGTATCACATTTTCATTCTTTGTCATCACTTAGTCAAGAAAACACTGGAGTGAGTGTCTGCTGTGCATCAGGCACTATTGTAGCTGCTAGTAGGCAGCAGTAAGCACAAGAAAAAAGAAGTCTAGATGTCCCCAGTTTTGGCATACATTTCAGCCATCTTTCTTTCCTCCCTTCCTCCCGTCATAAACAAACTGGGGCTGCCTTACTCACCTGTCTGTCTGCTGGTATGGAGAGGTAGGTGGGCAGTACGTATTTTTTTTAGTTAAATTGACAGCCAGCGATTTGCTAACTTCTGTGCTAACGTGACAGGTAGGCCCCAGAGGAAAAAACAGGAATGTCCCTTTCCCAGAAACAGACTTTGAGGAAGGAGGTGAATGAAACTAACACTGACTGCATTTTTGTTTTTTCTTGTTTTTGTTTTTAAGGATTTTAAAGGGCATTCAGTGACACTATTGCTACAACATTTTGGTTTTCTCTTCTCAGAG
The DNA here is from genome assembly GCF_000260355.1 of Condylura cristata. NCBI lineage: Eukaryota > Metazoa > Chordata > Mammalia > Eulipotyphla > Talpidae > Condylura > Condylura cristata. Next base: position 8,637,781 of record NW_004567135.1, on the reverse strand, counting down.
GTTAGTATTATAGGTAGAAACTAGGCATAAATTTGGTTCTGGTGAAAGTGAAACATTCATACCTAAGCCAGGAGACAATGTGTGGTGGGAGGCAGGTGATGAAAAAAGAAGGGGCTTAGCATTATAGCTTGAACTTGTTGCTATCAAAGTGATGTTTATGTTTTAAAGGAACCTAGCTAAACATTAATGCAGATTTTGCTGACTGTATGATTGTTTTATAAGATTAATGTTTTTAGTTATTTACTATAGAACAAAAGTGGTCTACAGGTATCCTGGGACTTTTTTTTTTTTGAACCAGTCCTGGCCACCCCTACTCTGACCTGCCCTTGGCATAGTCTTCCCAGTTTTCAGCTGTTAAGTTGTGGCCTTTATCACAATTTATCTTGGCACTTCCTCTTGTAAAAACACTGGGAGCCCTCACTGAGCATGTACTGCAGCACGTGTAATTGGGCCCACTGTCTGGTCTACACTGTAAGGAAGAGACAGACCACCGGTAGACATGTGTAGCCATTTGTAAGCCTGATGCATGCAGCACTAAGGGAATGAGTGCTGGCCAATCCAACAAAGTGGACGTTCGTCAGGGAGATTTTGTATAAAGAAAATTAAGAGAGAGAGAGAGAGAGAGAATGTGTGTGTGTACACACAACTGCAGTATGGCTTGGCAATTTTGTATAAAGAAAAGTAAGAGAGAGAGAGTGAGTGGGTGTGTGTGTACACACAACTGCAGTATGGCTTGGCCAGGGGTCTCCACACAGGAGGGCTACTGTAATTCATAAAGCCACAGAACACAGCTGGGGCAAGCAGTTTAAATCTCCCCCACCCCTCCAAGATTTACTTATTTATACATACAAGAGCTGTGATACAGGCCAGAGGTGCAGGAGTGAGAGGATTCACCAGAGACAGAGTGGAGAGCAGAACAGGAGGCCTGCTGAAACACACTGCAGAAGGGAGCAAGGTGAGACAGGAGAGGTCTGCTGCACCATGTGGGTCACTCCCTGGCCTGGGATCTAACTCTTGCTGCAGTAGCTGCAGGCAGCTTCATAGTGTTGCACTTTACCCCTTGCACCACCAGGGAGGGCCCACAAGCAGTTTAATTTGTGGGGAGACCACTAGGCTGGGTGATCTGCGTTTCGCTTGACTTTGTCATGAGTTTGCTGAAGTTGGGAAGGTGATTAACCTTCAAATCCTAGTTTCTTTATCTTTAAGTTTATATAGCTGAAATGATCTGCAAGTTACCTTCCAGCTCTAGCCTTTGGTAATTTGAACTATCAAGATGATCTGGGACTTTTCTTCTAGGGTTTGGCTTCCATTGTAATTGCAGTTTACCTTTGAGTCTCGTGTTGCTGTTCCTCATTCACTTGGGGCCAATCTTGGCATTCATGCCTTTTCCTTCCTGTTCATGTCTCTTTCTTTAAGTCCTTTAAACCTCTCCTGAGCTGTTGCTTGTGCGTCACATTGCTGTGTGCGCACCCCCCCCCCCCCACACGCACCAGTGCCGCTGGGATACACCAAATATACACAGTAGCTAGATTATGCTCACTGTGCCTCGCCTATAAAAATAACTGTAGTGGGTCTCCACTGGCTTCCAGAGAAAAGCCAAACTCATTAGCTTGCTGTTTGGTATCGCTTGTCAATCTTGGCTCATGTGTCTCCCCTCACTTACTCTACAGAATGGTTCAGCTGAACCTAGCACCTGGCTGGCAGTTCCTGCCTACCCCTTCCTCTCTCCCATAGTCACAGTCGTCACAGTCATCTGTCCCCAGCTCCGCTGCCCCTGACTCCCTGAAACCTCAGGCTTCCCACAGCTGCAAGTGATCCTTCTCCTAACCCCCTAGCACCTGTGGTGCCTTTTCTGTACCTACCGAGCCAGTTACACAGAGAGAGAGGTAATGTCTTACCTCTCCGGACTACTGTAGAATAGCCTGCGCGGTGTTAGGAAGTGTGTTATATTGTCTTAAACAAGGCAGGTGTACAGTAAGTATTTGTTGAATAGGTGAATTCTGATTATAGCTTAGATCCTTGTTTACCCCCTGGCTGCTAAGGGATCTTGTATTTCTGGATAACCGCTAACTAACTAGAAAGAACTCTGCCCACAGTAATTAATAAGCTAGTGTAAAAATAATCACCGCTACTGATGTGTTAATAACCCCCAAATTTGTATTTAACCTTGTACCTTAACCTTTTTTGTTCAATATAATTTTAGTTTCAACTATACAAGATAATGATTCGATACTTGTGTATGTGTGTATATATATATATATATTAGTAAATAAACACTAAGTCGAGTTGACATCTGTCACCATACAGACAAAAAAAAGTGTGGCAATAGTGATGGGAGACTTGCCTTTGAATTTTGAGTTTGACTCACTTGGATTTTCAAAGCAGTATAGGCTATCAGTCTCTTTTCAGCTTTGATATTTTATTTGTGTCAGTGTGCTTAACAGCTTTTCTATGACATTTTTAGAGTCAGTATTTACAGACTTAGGACTTTTTGAATACAATAAATCCAGCAATCAAAATAGTCCACAAAAGCTCTTTACTGTTTTCTTAGTACCAGTAGACTTCCTTCCTTACTAGCCCACCCACACTGCTCTGTAAAGATGCTAAGGTCAGAAACGGCCTCTTGTGCACACCTCTTGTTTTCAGAGCCATCGATGGGTCCTTCAAAGTCTGTTCTTTTCTGAGATGATAGCTTCTGGTTATGAGTTAGTTTGTGAGCATAGCAGGCCCTTGGAAAGTAGTTTGCAAGCTGATAACATCTTGACTGAAACATCACAATTTGATGGATCAGAACAGACCAGCTTACGGAGGAGAGTTTAAGAAGGGAAATGAGATTTCCTGAAAATTTCAAGTCACCTTTTGTCAGTAGATCCTCTCAACTGAACTTTGTTTAAAACACTGTGCTTAGACAAACTAAATCTTTGGTATTGTCTACTGAATCCCAAGGAAAGCAAATAACATCTCACCTAGGATCAGGCCATTAACAAAGACCTTGCATCACTACTCCAGATGATGTAAGTTTAATCTCAGTTCTAGCAAGCCCTTATGAGTCATGCAGGCACCTTGCTCTCAAAATAAAAATTGCCACAGTGCTTACTACATGGGCCCACTCCACCCCCATAATGTTTTAAAGCTTTGCAGATGGTTTACCTGTTGATAAAGAATACTTTGTAATTAACTACATATTTGCTCCTTGATTTTCTTGCCATTAAAGTGGAAAGACTATATTTATGTGAGCTAAGCTCTTTGGCTATTTATAAAAAGAGATGTACATGTGTTAAGTCCAGTGTGCAGATGAAGGGTCTGGAGCAGCAGTGGTGGGATGGACCCTGGGAGCACACGTCTGAACACCAGGTGCTTGTCCGCAGTGACGCCGGGCACAGTTAACCTGCGGTGAGTGCTGTCTGCAGCTCTCACTTGCTGTCTGGTGGATGATGGTGGTGGGGTGATGGCGGAGGGAGGAAAGGGAGATGGATTTTAAGAAATCTGTTTGATCTTCAGTCTCCTTTCCTTTGTCTTCTCAGGAGTTAGAAGCAGCTCTTCACAGAGATGATGTAGAATTTATCAGTGACCTGATTGCCTGCCTGCTTCAGGGCTGCTATCAACGAAGGGATATTACGTGAGTAATCCTGATCTTACTCAGTGTTTTTTTGCCAGAGAATTAAACAGTCATAGTGGTTTTCATTCTGTAATAAACTGGAACTGATCATTAGGTCCTTCGTGAGCATGTAGACTGAGCATTTACAGATGGATTCTAAAGCCTGCTTTTGGCTCCTTTTGCAGTTGAGTTTTAATTTTGTTAGAAATTCTTGAGTCTCTTTCACTCTTACAAATCTGGATCCATTCCATTAGCTAATATTTAAAGTACAGAATTTCTTCCTCTCAGTGTATGCTTCTCAATCAAATTTTTGTTGCAGCATTTGTAAAATGTTGCCTAACAAATTAAAATTAGATTTTACCACTTTCTGACACTGGAGTATGTTCACTCTGTTGTTCAGATAACAAGTAACATAATTTGTAACATGAAGGAATTTCTAGCCTCCCTGCCAGGGAAACAGTGCTCCAGTGCACTTGAGATAATAGGAATTTAGAGCAAAAGTTTATCTATGTAGACAAATAAAACAGCTTCCTTATCCAACTTTTTCTCTTGTGTTAATCCTAACTTGATAGCTGTTTCCTTTACTACATGTCTATTCAGAGCAAAGGGACAGGTGTCAGAAAGCTCAGGCAAGATGGGTTCCCTGAGTCTGGCCCTCCAGTGTCACGCAGGGGCTTGGGTGTCATGCCTTGGATTTTTCAGGGAGTTAAAGATGGTATCTCTAATGTCTGCTTTGTTAAATTCACTCCTAAGTTTCTGTTAGGCCAGATAGAGATGTGCAATAAAATTGTGGTTACGGGCCTCCCTGGTGGCCTGAGCTTAAGCCTCCTCGGCACTGTCACCACACATAGACCTGAATTCTCTCCCACTTTGTCTGTGGTGAATCCTCTCACCCCCACACCTCTGGCTTACACCCCAGTTTTTCTATGTAAAAAATTCAATCGTTGCTAATAGGTGAGTAGAAAGTGACGAGATGCCTGTTTTCAGATGGAAATCTGTATTTCCTAAAGGAAAGTTGTTTCTCCTAGATTTTCTCTAGCATACTCAGGTTTTTCTCCTAAGTGAATAGAAAGGAGACAATAGACCATTAACTATTGTGTAGACCACTGAAACAGGAGCTGTTAAGTTTTTCTTTTCTCTTTGTAGAGGGACTTTAAAGAGATACAGACTTATAAGTTTGTACTATTTTTAAATAGAATTGTGTCGTTATATTCTGTGTAATTTCACATCTTGTTTTTTTTTTTTTCATTGTGATTTTTTTTCTTATAACTACCTTTTCTTTAAATATAACTTCAAATAATAAAGCTTGGTAGGTGGACATTTGTATCTAGCTTTTTGCTGTTAACATGCCATAAACCTTGGGCAGGAACTTAAAGGCTTACATACTTAGTGAATTGCTTCCTTGGTCTACATTTATTAATCACTTGGTCAAAAAAAAAAAAGTGTTTGCAGTTTTTAAAAAGTTGGCAAGATGCCCACCAGAGAGAGTTTCAGTTTTACCTGTGACCTGGCAGCGCATGAGAAGGTCCGTTAGCCCAACCGCAATCTGAGCGCTGCCTGCAGAATGCTTGCTGGCCGGTACTGGTAGGACAGACACTCAGGGCCTTCATGAAATTTACAGTCTGATGCTCAAGGGCTGGAAGTAGTATTCATTAATAACTACTGTAATGGTCTCGCAACTGCAAATTACATAATCACTGTGATAGGAGCTCTGAAATAAAAAAGTCAAGTATCAATAGAACACACATAACTTGGTGTAAGAAAGTGATATGTGAACTGAAACTACACACAGGTACTTCGAGGCAAGTGCCCTTTATGTCATTATGAAGCCCAATAAATAGGTGCATGAAACCCACCAAAGAAGTACAGGGTGAAAAAGTTATTCTTGGGGTTTGGTGTCCTTGTGCAAAGCCTAGAAGTTTTAGGATAGAAGGTCCCCTGTGCACAGTTGGTTTGCGCTGCACAGTCCTGGCCTCTACATGGTAGATTCTAATTTGTTACCAGCACAAAAGATGAGACTTAATGTTTCAAATCCTAACTTACAACTTTCAGAAAGCATGGAATGTGCTGACATCCATGGAGACACTCATGAACTGAAGGGCAAGCAGGGCCTTGTGTATCTGGTTACGTGAGTCCCCAACCGTCCTTATTACTGTCTCTGAGAAAGACAGTAGCGTGTTCACGTGGACCACCTCACATACTGTCTTGTCTGCAATATGTGTTTCAACTTGAAGAGTCCAATCGATATAACCACATCACAACAGGAATTAGAGCCTAACAGGGTTAGGCTGGGTTAAGAATTTGGGGGTATAATCCTAAAAGCAGGGTGCACAGGCAAAGTGGTCAGGTTTGTGTGTTTAATTAAGCATCCTGTGGCAGGAAGGAAACCAAGGTTTGTTAGGGGGTGAAAGAATCAGACAAGAGAGGAGACGAACAAAGAGTAATGGGCAAGTTGACTGGACTTGGGGTCTCTCTGATCTTGACTAGTCTGATAGATTGAAGTTATTTTTACTTGCATTTCATCTGTCATTCTTCACATGTTCAACATTAGGTTTATTGGGCATATAGATACTTTTTTATGCACTTGAATTTCAAGGTATTGCTGTTGGGTCATTTCTTCTATTTGGTATGTTAATTAAAGATCAAGGAGAAGAAATGCTTGTTTAAGTTTAAAGACATTGTCAAGCTTCCCTCTGGAAACATTGTTTTATTTCATTGTTGCATGAGTGTGCTCCTGGGAGGACCAGCATTGGCCACATGCCATTGCTGGGAGCACAGAAGTCACCTGTCCTGCCGCTAACAGCTTCCTGTATTTGGATTGCAGATGTAGGGCTCCAGGCTAATAGCTGAAGTCACCTCATTCCATTTACGAAACAGATCTTTCCTTTCCTATTGATGTATGATATCTGTCTATTCTTACTAAGTTTTTTACATATGCTAGAATCTACGGTTGGTTCTGATCACACTGCACAGCTCTAACATTTACTAACTGTGGTTCAGCGCTTCATTCATCCTTAAGAAGAGTTTAATGCCAGGTATTTTCTTTCTTGTCAAATTGTTATAGGAATGAGTGATCCTGTGTGAAGCTCTAGGGTTGGTGTCTAGGACATAACCTTTATTACCATTTGGGTGATCATTTATTCCTTTTATAGTTTAATGTTTGATAAGGATAAGGCCCTCTGATTTATCCTTCTGATTAAAATTGGTCTTAATCCTGTCAGCTAATCCAGAAAACAATCACAGAATTTTGTCATGCTTAGAAGAAATCCCCTAATTTTGGTTAGACTTAAGTAAGCCTATTTAAAAAGTTGGGCTAAACTGACTTTACAATATTAACATTGCTCTTTTATACGTGTTCCAATTTATCTTGCTCAGTAAAAAGTTATAGTTTGATTCAGTTAAAAGTCATTTTTATTGCTGTTAAGAATAGAATCATATTCTTACTAATATTTTTGGGAATTTAGAGTATATTGCTGTTTTTATCTTGAATTGACCCAGTTTACTAATCTTGATTTGTTTTTTTAATTCTCGGTTTTCTAGGATTATCAGCCCTCTTTCCTTTGAACATCTGTGCTCTTGTATTAGTCATCCACTATAATAAATTACCATAAAACTTAACTTAAAATAACAGAAATGTGTCCTAACTTCAGTTGGTCAAAGATCTAGGTGCAATTTAGCTGCATGTTTCTTGCTTGGGAGACCTAATTACCATTCCCACTGGGACTGCAGTCATCTTGAGTCTCTGCTGGGAGGACAACCCATGTATTTGTTTTCTGTTGCTGCACAGCAAACTTCCACAAGCTTAGTGGTTTAAAAGTAGGGTCATTATCGTTCAGTTTTGTGGGTCAGAAGTTGCACATTTCTTACCTAGGTCCAGGCTGTCGCAGGACCAGAAGGAAGAAAGGCGCGGTTCTGAGAGGGACACAGGTTTCCTGTGCGTGGGCAGCCACCATCTCCTTGGACTTATGGCACCAAGAGTCTCTTGCTGACCAGTAACTGAAGCTGTGATCAGCTCCTGAGTCCCAGCAGTTCCTTTGCCATAGCACCCACCCAGCACATGGGTGGTGACAGCAGGAAGCGACCCTGCACCATGGCACAACCATGGGAGTGGTGTTCCTTTGTCACAGCAAACAGCAGGCAGGTGCTGCCTAATTTACAAGGAAGGGATTATCCAAGGGTGTGAAAACCAGGAGGTAGAAATTATTTTGGACCTTGTAAAGGCTGCCAGCTACATGGTGATTTTTTAATTTAACAGACCATATCTTCCAGAACAAATTCAATAACATTGGTAAGACGTGTGATTGCATCTAATCACAATACTTAGTTATTAACTGTATTTCAGAGATTTTTGTGTATTTTGAATTTTTTAACGAACTAATTTTTTTGATAATCACATGGGATACTAATAGATCCTATATATGTGAAAGATTTATCAATTGATTTTGCTTTGCCCCTTTGGGTAAATGGCTGTAACCAACTTTTTAAATTTTATTCCTCCCATGTTTGCCATTAATTTCCACCATACATTATAGAAAAGTGTATTCTTTTTCTGTGTATAGAAAAAAGTATACTTTCATACTTAGTTTAATATAATATTACTTTACTTTGAAAGTAAAGTATATTCTGCAGAATAGTCTTAAATGCAATCTTTCCCTGTCATTATCTGTTTACTTGGGTTACTTCATTTTTAAATTTTCATGTGAGGTGAAGAAGAGATGGTAGGAGAATAGATTCATAATGTCCCATTTTGTAGGGTAGGGAACTCATCCAGAAAGTTTGTCTTTTTCGGACCTTGTAGCCACTTAGAGGATTAGTAATTCCCACAGTGAATTGGAAGGAGTTAGAAATCTTCATCAGTCGTAGAATTTGAATCTAAGCTTGGAATTGAGGTTGTTGTCTCTTGTTCTCTTATTTACATACATTTGGCAGAGTACAGCGTGCTCCATGTAGTGGAGAGAGAAGCCCCTTACTCCCTTCCTGAAGGTGGCACATGGATATGGCATGTATTGGCTGGGTTTCTTTGTCACATTTGTATGCTGTAGCGCCAGCAAGGCACCAGCAGGTTTCCCGTGATGTGTGCAGACAAGTAAAGGAAGCGTCCTGGAGCCCTCGGTGGCCTTTTCAGGCTTTTAATGATCTTTCTGCACCATTTGCAGTGAAGCAGGCAGGCAGTCAGGGGGCCGAAGGAACTAAGAAAGTTAGTCTTTGTGCATAATTTGCCTCATCTGTAAAATGGAAATGACAGCAACCTATTAAGTTACAGTGACAATTAAAACAGTTTATGAGAAGCCTTAGAGGGATTTTAAACTTTAGAATACTCATAATATCAGTGTATGTAGCGATATCATCAATAGTTTGTACACAGGCTGGTGGAGTCACTGAAGCAACTCTGTGTCTCATCTATTGTGGTTTGCATGTTTTATAAGTAGTAGGGTTAGCAAACTTTTCTGTAAACTTTTTTAGACTTTGTGGGGGTCATATGATTTGTCACAACTGCTCAACTTTCACCATAGTGTGAAAGCAGCCCTGGCAGTACTTAAATGACTTGATAGTGGCTGGGTTTTATTAGAACTTTATGGACACTGAAATTTGAACTTTATAATATTTTCATGTGTCATTAAATAGTGTTATTTTGTCCCCCAACCATTCTTAAGAATAGGTTTTTTGTTGTTGTTGTTTTAGTGGTTGTTTTTTTTTTTTTTTTTTTTCATTTTAGCTTACAGGTTCTTAAAAAAAAAAAAAGACAATTTAGACCCTCCCTGGTGGCACAACAGGTTAGCTTGCAGCACTGCAGGCTAGCCACAGCCGCTTCAGTGCAAGTTTGATCCCTGGCCCTGGAGGTGACCCACAGAGCACAGCAGACCTCTCCTGTTCCACCCACTGCTCCCCTCAGCAGTGTACTTTGTCAATCTGCCTGTTCTGACTCTGTTCTGTCTCCAGTGAATCTTCTCACCACTCCTGCATCTCTGGCCCAGTTCTGTATGCATAAATAAATAATTTTTTTTTAAAACAAGTTGTCCAGGTATTGCCCATGCATTGTCCTGTTTCTATAAACTCAAGTAGGTTTCTATAAACTTAAGTTACTATTTAGAATAGCTTCGGTAAGTCTTTCTGACCTTTAAAACTGTCATATCAAACTCAATTCTTTTTAATTCTGCACACTAAGACTTGCACCCTAACAGGACAGCACATTTCCTATTTCTCTGTCTACTTACTGTTCAGGCACCCTCTGAAGTGCTTTACAGGCGCTCTCCCCTAAACCTGTAACAACTCTTTAATATAAAGCACTCTCTCACCCAGCTATTGAGAAGGGAGGAGTATGCTGCTCAGGCAGGTTTTTACATAATGTGCCGGAAGTTTAACAGCTGGTGATTGATAGAGGCCAGGTTTGGCTTCGAGCAGTCTGATTCTAGACCTGCAGCTCTTAAACTTAGTTCCATCTTGTAAATGAGTTAAAAGAAACATGTTAAAAAATGGCTTGCCTCTGAAACAGTTTCCTATTTTTCTGCTTTGTACCTCTTTGGCACACTATAAACTTTGGACTCCATCTAAGAATGTGTTTTTTTAATTTTTTAAAAGATTTATTTATTTATGCATACCTCTGGGTACAGGCGAGAGATGTGAGGAGTAAGATGCACCAGAGAAAGAGTAGGGAGCAGAACAGGTAGATCTACTGAAACACACTGTTGAGGGAAGCAGTGGGTGGGGTCAGGAGAGGTCTGCCATGCCATGTGGGTCAGCTCCCTGGCCAGTGATCAGGGTTGAACTCGTGCTGCAGCGGCTGTGGATAGCATCATTGTGCTGTGCTTAACCTCTTGTTGCCACCAGGGAGGCCCATATATGGTTTATTCTTAATGGAGAATAAAATTCTCCAAAATAAAACCAAGATTACAACAGAACCCATTATACTTGAGTATACTTAGAGCTAGTAAAAGAGAAACAAATTTTTCATACAGTGATAAGCTATATTAACTCATGAAATTACATTCTCTAGCAGCTGACCTAATTTCTCCAGATTACTATCTTAAAGTATTTATGATTATAAATGTTATTTTGAAATATCTGTAGATCTGTTGTATAGTTGATTCCTGCAAATGGAAAACTTCCCTGTATTTTTGCAGCCTGCTTCATAAGTGAATACAGTATAAGTTGGCAGTTCTTTTTAAAGATTTATTTATTTATCTATATAAAAACTGGGGTACAGGTCTAAGGCTCGGGGGGGGGGTGAGAGGATTCAACAGAGATATTTTCCATTTCTCACACTTTTGACAGTGGGAAAATTCTGTTTTAGTTTTGAAGAGTGTGCCTGTTTCCCCCTCAGTATGAAAACTTAACAAGCAGTCTGGTGGAGGGGCATCAACAAGAAGGGAAGGTGGCACTCTGGGTGATGGTGGTGGTGAGCCCGGTCAGAGGTGTCCAAATGTCACCTGTAGTAAAAATAGTTTAAAAATAACTTACAGCAAGAAATTTGATTTGTAAGTCATAGCTCTCACAGTGCCCTCTTTCTCCTATGTCTCCCCTGGAATTGGAACTCTAGTTGGTTTTATGAGTTTATAGTCAGTAAAAACGTTCAGTATTTAAAATAAGTCATCAGCTCCTTGCGCTTTACAGCAGGTTTTTTCTTCATTGGGAAGTGGCTTAACTTTATTGAGCACTAGATTGGCTGTCAGGCTTCTGGTTTGCTTTCAGCCATCAAAAATGAAGATAGGGTTGCATCACTGTCTTGAATGGTGGGTTAAGCAGTATGTTAATACATCACTCCATCGAATGGTCATTGTAGGATATTAGATGCCAAAGATTTTTTTCCCATTTCTCCTACTTATATAGCTTAATTAATTCATGTTTCATTATGATCTTTGCTTCACTTAAGATTTCTACTCGAAGGAGAAATTCATAAACATAAATTTAATTTCTTGGGGTTGGTCATGTTTCAAACAATTTATAATATATTCTCTAATTTCACGTAAATATATATTTAGTATTTTGTAATCTCATCTGCTCTAATATAGAAGCATTTATCTTTAGAAATTAGGACCTTTAAGTACTTTTACTTAAATTCATCTTTATTGGGATCTAAGATATAATTTAGATAAAAAACACGACATAAGTGTACAGGCTGATTTTTTCTTTTTGACAAATGTATACATACTGTAGCCACATTTTATGATTTTACAGAATTTTGTGTGAATGAGATCATATGGTATATATTGGGCAGCTTCTTTTAGTCAGCTGATAATATCCATCCATATTGCTGTTTTTAATCAGTAGCTTTTCCTTTCGGGGGAGCAGGGAGTCTCAACTATATTCCACTGTAAAAAAAAAAAAATTCTGGGCTAAGTCAATAGGCTTTTATATTCCAATTTGAGGCAATTATGAGTAAAGCAGTTACTTTGTATACAAAATGTTTCTGTGGAAATGTTTTCATTTCTCTTGAAAATTGCTGGATCAAATGGTAATTAAGAGCATAAAAAAATTTAAGAAACTGCAAACTTTTTTTTATAACAGTTTATTTTACATTTCCCCCCCCCATCCCAATTGTAGTCCCCGCGGTTTTCCCATCACCAAGTCACTCGTGTGCCATCACCATAATCCCATGCACTCCCCGCCCCTTTCCCCCCACTCCACCCCCACAAAATGTCTCTGGTATATGGCTGTTCATTATTCTTGTTATTTTCTCGCCTGGTCCATTATACTCCTGCTATGACTGAAAACATCCGGTATTTTTCTTTCTCTTTCTGGCTTATCTCACTAAGCATGATCTTTTCCAGCTCCATCCAAGTTGCTGCAAAAGACATGTGTTTCTCTTTTTTGGTTGCTGAGTAATATTCCATTGTATATATGTACCACATCTTTTTTATCCAGTCATCTACTTTTGGGCATTTGGGCTGCTTCCATGTTTTTCCAATTGTAAATAAAGCAGCAATAAACATGGGGGTGCAGGTATCTTTTTCAATCAGTGTTTTTGTGTCTTTTGGGTAGATACCTAGGAGTGGGATTGCTGGGTCGTAGGGAAGCTCCATGTTTAGCAGAAACTGCAAACCTTTTTTACAAGCAGCTCTCAACATTTACACCCCTAATAGCAACATACAAATAGTCCAGTTGTTCCTTATCCTTGTCAACATTTGTTTCTAGTTTTGCTGTTCTTTTTGTTTTGTTTTTTTTAAGATTTATTTCACTTATGTATATAAGAGCTGGGATATAGGTCAAAGGTGAGAGAATTCACCAGAGACAGAACAGGCAATTGACTGGAATCCACTGCTGAGGGGAGCAGCGGGCTAGCAGAAGAGGTCTGCTGAGCCATGGGGGTCACTACCCTTGCTGGAGGTGGGGGTAAGGCCATAGCAGTGGTAGCTGACATTTGGCCACCAGCTCCCCAGGGACACCTGGCACTTTTTTTCAGAAAAAACCTGGTTGTGTTTAGGACTTCAGTTGGTTCGACCTTTTTGTTAACCAAATTTTACTGAAATGTTATAATTCAGGAAAATGAGACACATTTATGTAATTAAAAGAGGATTGCACTAGGCTGCATGAGTAAGTTAAGTGAATGTTCCAGTCTTTATGCATTCATGAACTGGGTACAAGTCAGAGGTACAGGGGTGGGGAAAGACTTCACCAGAGACAGTGGGGAGCCGAACAGGCAGATCCACTGAAATACACTGCTGAGGGGAGCAGTGGGCAAGACAGGAAAAGTCTGCCCCATGTGGGTCACTTCCCTGGCTGGGAAATCTAACTGCAGTGACTATAGATAGCTTCATAGTGCTGTACTTTAACCCATTACACCACCAGGATGGGCCCTCAGTTAGATTCTTAAGGGATTTTATGTCCTGTAAAAGGTTAAGGGCTGTAAATAGAAATTATTAGCCTAATGGCTTTCTATGAAGTTTATTATATACAAGGAAAATGAATTGTCTTGAGGTTAGGTCCTCAAATATCTCTTGGTAGGGTGGTATGGAGTTGCCTTATGAAAAATTTTTAGCAAAAGTGATCTAATTGAAACTGAGAAGGACAGTAGGGTTATTGGAAAGGAATCTCAAACATGCAATTCTCTGAGACAAGTAGGGGCTATCAGAGTGTAGGCACACAGAACAACACAGTTTGCACCGAGTGTTTGCTAGATTGGCATGCATGTACTCTCTTTACATCATGTGAGAGCAAGAAAAGTCTCTGTCTGGCCAGCCAGCTCCTGCTGCATCTCCTAGCTGTGCTGCTATTCTGTGAGATGATCTTAACATTTCTTACCACCATTTGAACTACTCTTTGCCCAGGTCCACCCTTCCTTGGGAAGCACCAGGCAGTGGAGAGGAAACCAGTCCAAACCCACTGAGGTTCACATAGACACACCTGTCACTGCTTCTGCCTTGTTGTGAAATTTGTCAAAACCTTGATAATTAGACTCTGCTTTTTCACTATGCACATTTTCTTCAGAGCGATAGCAATAGTAATAATAAAGTTTCTTCTCTCTGAAAAGGAAAGTGTTTCCTTTCTTATTTGCCTAAGATCTGATGACTTTTTTCCCTCCATGAATATTCCCTCTGAAATTTTCCACTAATATAACTCCTATAGATTATGGCAGTTTGGTAAATACATCTTTTTAAAATTATATTCACATAGACCCCAGTGCTTAATGAGGGGAAAAACTTTAAATCAAGTTTGTTTAAAGTAAACTTTTATCCATATTTTTTCTTAAAGAGTAATTTTATTTATGTATATAAGAACTGAGGTATGGGCAAGTAGTATGGGTGATGGGGTAAGAGGATTCTCCAGAGACAGAGTGGGGAGCAGAACAGGCAGATCTACTGAAGTACACTGCTGAGGGGAGCAGAGGGTGAGACAGGAGAGGTCTGCCATGCCATATGGGTCAGCTCCCTGGCTGGGGGATGCTACAGTGGCTGGTGAGAGCTAGATAGCATTGAATCTTTAACTCCTGTGCCACCAGGGAGGCTCCTTATCCACATTCTTTAGTGGTTAAGATATAGAATAACTTTTAGCAACTAAACAACCCTTTATTATATTGACTACTGCAAGGTACCAGTCTGTCCAAAATGCAATGGTGGAGTTGGCTTTGCTCTAACCAAAAAAAAATTGTTTCCATCAAGTTGTCTTAAAATTTCCTATGGAAAAACTGCCTTCACAATTTAGAATGTATCTTACAACATGCCCTAACATTTACATTTAATAGAATATAAAATTATAGTCACATTTTGGAGTGGCTGCTTTATAGTCTGGAGAAAAATTTCCCACCTTTGCTTCTTAACCTAAAGTGTAAATGAATAGGTAGGCAGGCCAAGTTTCTTTGTTTGCCTCCTAGGACAGGGACCTAATTTTGAACTGAACACCCATCCTAGTATTTATCTCCTTAATGGGCAGAGATAAGACTGGTGCCTTACTTTCACAACCTACACTGTTGCTTAGTTTTTGCCTATTTTACCAGAATGTGCTGTTCTTAATAACTTTTGTCTTCAGGATTTGGCAGAATATAACTGTCCATGTAACAGTATAGTGAAATGAAGCTTCTATAAGTGTAAAGTGCAAAACAATTCCTAGTAGTGGGTTTGTTTGTTTTTTTTTTTTTTTCATTTCCTGCTCTCCAAAGTTTGTCAGCTGTCAGACCATTGTTCTCTCTCCCCTTGCCCCTCCATCCTCTTTATTAATGTATTTTTTATGTTTGGGGCCATTTGGTCAGGCCTCAGACATTCCACAGCTACCTGGAAGACATCATAAACTACCGCTGGGAGCTTGAAGAAGGAAAACCCAACCCCCTGAGAGAAGCCAGTTTCCAGGACCTGCCTCTGCGCACCCG
This sequence comes from Condylura cristata, assembly GCF_000260355.1. NCBI lineage: Eukaryota > Metazoa > Chordata > Mammalia > Eulipotyphla > Talpidae > Condylura > Condylura cristata. Next base: position 8,622,383 of record NW_004567135.1, on the reverse strand, counting down.
CGTGGAGATACTGCACCGCCTCTGTGACTACCGGCTGGATGCAGACGATGTCTTCGATCTCCTCAAGGTGTTCTACTTGGGAAGCCCTTTCCCTAAACAAACAAACAAAATTCAGGATATAAATCTGAAGATATTAAGCAAAGTAGAGTTTGGCTTTTGTTAACTCTGTTTATATGTTATTTTGATTTAATTTCTGGTTTGTTTTTAATCTTCCTTTACATGCATTCCATTGAGTCCCAGCTAACAGGAACAATTAAGAGCTCCCTGTGTGCTCTCCTTGTCAGAAGCCAGATAGCAGAGTTACAGTCAGTCACTGAATTTTATTTCCCAAGAACTTTAACTTCCTTGCAGTGAAGTTCATCCCTACTATAGATACACTTTACATACATGTTAACAAAAATTGTTTTGGGAAGGAAGGTGAGGACAGCTCTTCCCTTCCATCTTATGGTACCTGTTTCAAAGGAAGGGTGTGGCTATTGCTTTTTTTATTCCCAGGAGTGCAGGTTTCTAACCCTGTTGAGTCAGCACTGATTAAATGTGTTGATGGCTTCTCAGTTCAGCCATGCTCGTGGACACATAAAAATCATTGGGGGCGATTTTCACAGTCTATGCTGAGAATTCAAGGACTTCAGTAGCGGTGGCAAGGCCAGTACAGGTCAGACCCTGGGGTAAATTGGGAGCTGTACTGGTGGATCTCAGCTGGAATAAGAGATTGCTCCGGGTTATTACGGAGCCAGAGTAAAGAATCACGTGGGACCACACTCACATCGGTGTCCACTCAATTGTAATTACCTTTTCCTTTTATGGAGGCACATAAAATAACACTGACTCCAACCAGATCTGCAATATGTTATTCAAAACCTCTTTTGGTTTCTTTTTTTTTCTTCTTCTTTTGGTAAAAGGACATTGATGGGAATGGGAAGCATTTGAACTATTACACATCTTGTTTATCAAAGAAGGTAGCACTTTGGCATTCTTGGTTTAATAAGCCAGATGGGCAATAACATAAGACACTGGGCATTTTAAAATAGGAACATCTGCATAATATTTGGAATCCTTAGTTTTGTTTCCCATACCTTATTCCTGGCCTTCAACCTAGGGTCTGGATGCAGACAGCCTTCGGGTGGAGCCGCTGGGTGAAGACAATTCTGGAGCACTCTACTGGTATTTCTATGGAACACGGATGTATAAGGAAGACCCGGTACAAGGGAAACCCAATGGAGAGCTCTCTCTGAACAGGTACCTTTTTCAAGTCGGGGCTATGGTGGGTTCTGTATGACAGTGCCCATTGAGTGAGTTACATTGGCATTCTGCAGCCTGGTGTGTTTGCTTTTTTGAAGGAATTAGTTAAAATAGCATGTCTACAAGATGGCAAGTAGTTATTTCACATAGGAATTCTCATGTGCAGCCTCTGACCTAAGGTGTTGAATAGGTGGCGTCTGATACATGGCTCTTGGTCTGAGGTGCCGGTATATGCCATGGATGGTCGGTGCCGCCCGCGCCCCTCACTGACTGCATCCGACTGCATCCATTTCACTCTGCAGTTCTCTGAGATTCCTTTTACTGGAATCTGTGCTCTGTTCCGTCTGTCAAAGTCCACATTAGTGGTTGGTTACATGAAAAATAAGCCTACGGAAAGCTTCCTAGAAGGAAGAGGCCTCCTTTCCAGAGGAAAACTACCATTGTTGTTTTATTTAGATTTTTTACTACTTGGAGCAGTGCTCAGTGTCAGTAGGGTCTTCACTCGGATCTTACTACTACTATAACATGTCAGCTTCCCCTGGTCCCACATTCTAATAAGGAAGGCAGGAAACCGGAAGTCTCTGCTCTTGTTACCTGTGGTTACTTCATCTAGCCTTTTCTGTAACCTTATTGCCAGATGAGCAAAACTACTGATTTAAAAATCAGATGGTACATGTCAGTCCTGTGCCAGAAGACTTCTACTTAATGCACTGTTTCTTAGGGAAAGTGAAGGACAAAAGACTGTCTCAAGTGTTCCAGGGAAAACAGGAAAAAGAAGAGGAAGACCCCCAAAACGGAAGAAACTACAGGAGGAAATTACAGTGAGGTAAGAAAAATACTCTGTGATGGCTATAGTCCCTCATGCTGGAAAGGACCTTGGTTTCACTTCTTCCTTCATTTTCACTTCACATGGGCACGGGGAAGACATGGGGCTGAGTTCATGGACACCCCCTGATCAGTCACTGGGGCGATGGCATGTGTCCTGGACAGTCCGGAAGCCCAGACTGTCAAAGCCCTCCCTCTGCCATATTGCTACCCACTAATCCTGTTCTCTGACTTAACTATGGGAATGATAGTAAAGAGGATTAATTAAACAAGACCACACATGTGATAGCATAAAGAATCAAAAACTAGCCACGACCCTTAGTAGCTGCCCAAGCAGTAGTATCTTAGAATTCACTCTACCATGCATATTTTAATAGCTATGTAGAGTAAGTCAAACCTATGGTTAAATGTTGACTAATAATCAGTATTTTAGTAGAATTATGTATCATATCTGAGCTTAGATGTTTTCTTCATTAAGATTTTAGTCACAGACATGCTTTATTTTATTTAGAATACAACTTCCTACAATAAAAGATCTCAAGCATTTCATGTTTGATTTGCTACATTTGGGGAATTTTATTCTCTGCACTATTATTATCTTTTAAGGAATTCTACCCTGTAAATCTTTATGTAAGAGTTTGTAGAATTTGACCTATACTTCCAAGACCAGCCCATTAATAGACAACTAAGTACAACCATATTTTATTTTATAAGTTCTAATAACACAAGACAGCTTCTTTCCTCAAAATATTGGAACTCCTACTAAACAGTGTGGATGCTGGAAATAGGCCAGGTTTCATTATGTTTCTGTTAATCACTAAGAAGTATGACCAGGAATCAGATTATGAATAAATAAGAATTTAATACTTTTTTTTTACTCTGAAGAATCATGTTGCACTAACTTTCCAGAAATTTGACTACAAATAGTAGCTTTCTTCCCAGCAGTTTTGAGCAGTGTTTTTCTGTACGTACATCTGTTTTGGGGTTTTAGTGACAACATCTGATGTAGAGAGAAAGTGGTTTGTGCCCGTCTCCCTTCCCGTCTCCCTTTCCCTGCAAGTTCCTCGGTGCTGGCAATATGGAATCATTTTAATAAGCATGTGTGGACTTGCGCTACCCTCTACTGGTGATTTTGTTCTTTAGAGCAGTGTGTCCAACACAACAGTTAAATGTTTTTCAATTAAAGAAAATTTAAAATTCCTTTCCTCAGTTATTTTGGCTGCCGTCCCAGCTCTGTGACTGCAGTGTGGCTATGTGGCTACTGTTTTGGACAGCAGCAACCTAGAACATTTCCACTCTTGGAAAGGTCTATAGAACGCTATTTTAGACATTTGAACTCAAACCAAAAATCCACAGAAACTGTCCATTGTGACTTAGGGATACGAATGATAGTGATGCTTAACACTGTTGTGCTAAGCAGATTTTTTTTTCTTTTTTTGAGCAGATTTTTTTAAATGTAATCTACAATATTGTAAAAGGTAGACATTAATAGCCTCAGTTTACAGTAATTAACTTCTGAGGTCTAATGGTGACGGTTAGGTTTTTAAAATCTGACTTAAATAAGATTAAAGTAAGTGTTATGTTCACTGTAAGCCTTGAATCAAGGGTAGATTTTCTTGGCATTTTAACTGTTACCAGCTAAGTCTGGGTGATGCCCCAAAGTGTTTTAAAACTATTAAAAAAAGTGCTTGATAGTTTCCAGTGCATCAATGTTGTCATAGCAACAAACTCCTATGGATGGGGACTTCCACTCTGAGCCAGTAACTGCATCCTCCTGACACACACACACACACACCCACCACCCCACCCCACCCCACCCCACCCCACCCCCCTTGTTTTAAGTTAATTGGGTCAGCCTCTTAGGGGAAGCATGTCGTCGTTTTAATCGATCCCTCTTTTTCCTTTGTTTCAGTGAAAAGCAGGAGGAAAGCTCCTTGGCATCTGAGCCGCAGACACGAAATGGTAATAATTACAAAGAATTCTGCATTTGCAATATGATGGTGACTTGTCTCTAGAGTCATGAAATAAGAGGGTTGCAATAGCCTTCCAAGAAGACTGCCTTGCCCTTCCTCAGTTCTTTCTGCTCTTTTCTTGCCACTCGTCCTGTTCTTACTTGAGCCACAGAATGGTTAACCCCATGAACGAAAGAATGAGAAGCTTCTTTTGGTGTTCTGCTTCATATGGGAACACACTGGTTTCTTACCTAGATATCAGTTCTATAATCAAAATAGCACAAGTTGGAGGGAGGGGACATCCCGGTTTACTAGATCTCAATATAAGTGAAATGGGAAAACTGTAAAAATGCAAATCAAAGCCATTCTTTGATTTGTGGAAAATAAAACAGACTTAAACATTTCTAGGGTATTATGTCTGTTTTAGTCTCGGATGTTAAATTAAATTCTGTGTGGATCACAATAATTTTGCATAGTGTATAAGTACTTTTAACTTTTAATGAATAGTGATCATAATGGGAAAATCCAAAGTAAATCTTTACTGACCTTAAATTAAAAAAATAATAGCTCTCCTTTTCCTCTGATTCCCTGGTTTTAATCAAAAACAAAATTGAGTAAGTAGGATTAGGATCCTAGAGGGATCTTTTGAATGAATCAACCCTTTATTTATAGGGTCCCAAGGGCCAGGTCAAGGAACTTGGTGGTTGCTGTGCCAAACAGAAGAAGAATGGAGACAGGTCACTGAGAGTTTTCGGGAGAGGACCTCCCTTCGAGAGAAACAGCTCTACAAGCTCCTCAGTGAGGACTTCCTGCCTGAGATCTGCAACATGATTGCCCAGAAGGTAATGCAAATGGTGACCCTCCCTTTGTATTAGGTATGAAGATATGCTTCATCTTTTCTGATGTGGGTGTCAAAATGGGATGTCACGCCACATACTCTTCTCCTTCCCTGCAGGTCACAGAACATTCTTACTCCAAGAAGTCCCGAGTGTCCATCTTCTGTAACACTTATCTAGCTTTTCATGATCCAAATCAAGGTTTTTCTCCCATGACACTCCTCCAGAAATATTCTCTGAGCTCTTGTGCCTATCTGCCTATACCCTGCCACCCCCATTTACATAAACTTTCCTTTTTTTTACCTTTTTAAATCATTTTTTGCAGTCAGTCTCTCCCCTCCTAAGCAAAGTATTTCTCTTGGGAGTTACAGTGCTAGTTCCTTGCTGATTCACCTGAACTCTGCCTTCTCCACCTTTAGGGTGATTTTTAGCTTCACAAACCACATCTCATAGCTTCATGCATATGCACCCTAATTCATGGCATTTCCACAGACATCTTTTTCCCTCCGTTTCCCCCCATCGATAGTACTCTCTCAAAAGTTCCATGTTAAGCTCATTATCTACATGAGCCGCCCCATTTCTCATAATCTTAGCATTTACTTCACTACATGTGACCTCATCTTTTACTAAACTTCTTTGTCAATTGCCCAGAGTTCTCCAGGTGAGAGACCCTGTCTTACTGATCACTTCCAACTCCTATACTGCCTACTGTAATACTTCCCCTGTGGTGGCTGCTCAGTAATCATTCAGTTTGCCTAATAACATTAAAACTTCTGATTGTTAGTACTAGAAAGTAGAAAACTGACCTCCAGGCAGCAGTACCTGAAGAGGCGGTATTTATAAATGCAGAGAAGTATCAAGTAACAAATACATCACTTAATTTTTTGTGTCCAGCGAAGTTTCTAACATTTAAATAGATTGGTACATATGGGAAAATTCTAGAAAATCATCTTCCAGTAGTGGTAGGGACTTAAGTAGTTCATTAAGAATTACATTTTCATGGGTGAGCAAAAAAGTAAATATTTTTGCATTCCCCCCCCCCAGTATAATTAACTCTGTGTACTGTAGCTACACTTAGTTTTTATAATCTGCAACCCACTGTGACAATTTCCCAGAAATTGAAAGGCTTAATGTAGTTTCTTAAGTTTCTTAGATGCAGAGATGGTTTTGTAATGTTATGACTAATGATCTGATGATGACAATTACTAGTTTTGTTATTAAATTAATATATTAAATCATCTATGATTCATACCTAATCAGTTAAGCCTCCCTTATATTTTCTGCTTAACTTAAACCATTACCTAAGATATTTTTACAATAGGGAAAAAATGTCAAAGTTAAAATTGAGTATTTTTTATAAAGAGAAGAAAAATATGAAACAACGTAAACCATAGTATAAGAAACTAGAAGAAGTAGCATAATGCGTTAGATATTTTGAAAGATAAGTGTTCTTAATTTGTAAATGTCAACAAATGCATGTTGTATTGATTACAAAGAAAAAGTCAAATTGTACAGTAAGAAATCTTAGCAGAGCATAATTAAGAAGTGTTTTCAGAAAAAGATCCCATCAAAAATTCCGTAATCATCTGAATTTATTCACAGGTAACATTTTCTAAGCCTTCAATAAAGGATAATTTGCAAACACTTCAAAAATAAGAAAAAATGAGAAGCTATTCTGTTCATTTAGCTATGGTATCTTACATCTGTATTTCTAGTAAAATTAAATACACTCTCTGGTAATACAAATGTTAAGTCCTTAGTACTAAACAGTGAAAAGCATCTCTTCAACAAAGGAAAATTACAGTGTAACCTATGAAGTATTACTGGTAATGTTGCTTTGGAAGTCTTGTCAATGTTACATAACCAAAAAAGGCAGAGTAAGAGGCAAAATATTAGAATGTTTTGCCTGGAGGAATAAAAATTCACTTATAAAATATTAATAGGACTTAGTAATAGTGCTGAGAAACCAAACTTCCTATATCACCTGGCATGCTTATTAAAAGATTGACTAGGGAAAAAAATCATAAAAATCTTATGCTATCTGTATTTACATTGCAGTAGCTCATTGAAGAAACAAAACTTTGTGGCAACATGGATGAAACTAGAAGGGATTATGCTCAGTGAAATAGGTCAGAAGGAAAAAGAAAATATCAGATGGTTTCACTTAATAGGAGGATGATAGGGAACCAAATAAGGGATCAGGAAAGAAAACCAATGCAACAGAACTGAACAAAGATAATCAGACAACTATAAAAGTCAGAGCCATTCTGCAGGGTAGGTGGAGGAGAAGGTTTCAGAACAGGGAAGAACACAAGGGACTTAGGTGATGGTGCACATTGAATTGGTGGTAGAAATTCTATGGGGACTACACCTGATATATAATATATACAAGTAAGAAAATAAGAATAATACTTAAAAGAAAAAAAAAAACTTGCGGCTCTGCGCCCGTGGGTTCAGCAGAGCCCTCCTCTCCTTGTTCAGGGCCAGCGCTTACTTCAGTCATCACCATGAAGGGCAGAGTGAACAGGTTCAGACTGTTTGGGCTTGGCCACTGGGGCTGCTTTTAACCCTGGTAGTGTATACAGTTGCCATCATGGTCCCTGCATTACCTCTGCTGCATGGTCTGCATGTTCTAGTATACATCCACCCAGGGCAAGTTCAGTAACACAGTAAAGGCCAAGAGTGGGACGCTGGTCATCAGTGGAAAGTCCATCTCCATCTTCGAGGAACACGATCCAGCATCAAAGGTGACTGTACATTCCACTGGTGTTGTCGATACTACCTTTGAGAAGACTGGGACTCACTTGTAGGCTGGGGCCAAAAGGGTCGTCATCTCTGTCAGTGCCCTATGTTTGTGATGGGTGTGACCACAAGGAATATGGCAGCTCCTTCGAGATTGTCAGCAATACCTTCCGCACCACTGACTGCTTTGCTACCTTGGCTCAGGTGCTCCATGACAACTTTGGCATCATGGGCACACTCATGGCCATGGTCCATGCCATCACTGCCACCCAGAAGACCTTCAGCAGCTCCTCTGGGCAGCTCTGGTGATGATTGCCTAGGCTGTGGGCAAGGTCCTCCCCGAGCTGAACAGGAATCTCACAGGTGTGCCTTCTGTGTCCCTACCCCCAGTGTGTTGGCTTTAGTTCTCAACCTGCCACCTGGATAAAGCCACTGAATATCGATACAGTATCATCACGAAGGTGAAGCAGGGGTTGATGCGGCACTGGCATTCCTCAGCGGTCAGTTGTTCAAGTTCATCTCCTGCTATGACAGTGAGCACAGAGGACAAGAGGCACCCCCTGAGCTGCTGGGAGCTCTTCCCCACTTATGTGTCACACTGTACTCCGGGTCCCCTGGAGAGGGGGTGGGTCTTAGAGAGCCCTGCCTTGTCATGTACCATCAATAAAGTGCACCTCCCCTGCCCCAAGGAAAGCAAACCGCACAAACATGAAGGTTTAAGAGGACAGTTTGTGTAAAAGGGTCATATGGTTGGTGAGTGGCTGTACGTTTATACGTTAAGTTAAAATAACTGCTTGAAAGATTCCTTGCTTTTTGCTATGTTACCCTAATACTCCCTCTGCCTACCTATCCAAACTGTATTGATCAAAAGGGATTTTGTGCTAGGTATGAAAAATGACTGATTCAAATGTCACTATCAATACTTGTATCAGTAGGACATAGTAAGATGCTCCCAAATAGACACCGTCACGTTTTAAAGTAGTTTGTAAAAGACAGCACCAGTGACTTGCACAGTGTACAGAGGATCAGTGTAGTATGAAGAATCGTGAGCTTTTGATCTTCTCTTTCAATTTTTAAGTCTAGAGCTTCCCTGGTTAAGATTTAGCTAAAAGGAGATGTAGGCCAGTAAAAGGATTTGTTGCTAATGTTAGACAGCATAATAACTAAGGATATATGAATAATACACACAAAATATGATCGTGAAGGATGAAGGGAAACTGATCTGTTTCAAGAATACCATCCTCCTCTTTAATAACTTTGTTCTGGCAAAGTCGGAATCAAACTGGAGTTCACTTCTGTTGCTGCCAGCATGATAAGTGAACTGAGAGTCTCTTCAAAAGGAAGTTCCACCGTGTTTACATTAAAGTTGAAGAGATCTTCCTTTTGGGGTCATGACATATGTAAAGGAGCTGTGGGCAGACTAATCGAGAGAAAAGACGGTTTTCACAGCCTTTGATAGTTGAGTCTGTGTTTGCACCGAGACTTCATTCTTGGAACAGGAACACTTTTCTCAGGTTTCTGTCTCGCTCAGGCTGCCGTCCGTGTTGGCAGTGTGTGTTATATAGCTCACCCCTTGCTGTGAATTACTTTATCCTGTTAGCTTGTTGATGCAAGGCTCAAGATTCTCCCTTACGTGCTGCGACACCAAATCTGAACGCTGCTGCTGCTGGAGCCACAGAAATCCCTCACCTTAACCCAGTGCCCTTGCTTGGCTCTAGGTGACAGTGAAGCTACAGCGCTCATGCCACCAACCTTTCAAAACTTGTGTTGGCCTGCAAAGTAGTTCTCCACGTGTTTTTCAGGTTTCTTCAGCAGTCACTTTAAGGCTCTTCACTTTTCTCTGTGCTCAGTTTCCTCAGGCTCCCTGAGTCCTAGTCCCTTCAACTCTTCCCCGCTGGTCTTTACCCTGGTGTCCAGCCCAGGCAGCTACTCTCATCCTCTCTACTGCCACTGACCTGCCTTTAGACGCGGAGGTCCACCTCCACATGCTCAGAGCCATTCTCCACAGTGAAGGTCCTAACATGTGGCTTTCAGTTAAGGGGGTTTCTTGCCAGTGTTAAAGATTGTCAAAGGAGATACTTTTTTCCCTTAAGGAAATAAACTGGCTCTCTATCTTACGGAGGTGAATAGTCCTGGTCACGGACTGTCCTAAGGGCACCCTGTGCCCTCACCACAGAGAGAGCCGTCCCCGGTGGGCCCTGTGGGCCACTCTTCTCCTGGCAGCAGCAGCAGTAGCCAAGAACACCCCGATCTGTCTTTCCCTTTCTTCTCCTCACTGCTACCTGTAGGGAAAGCGTCCGTGGC
>NW_004567135.1:8596419-8611782 GCF_000260355.1 Condylura cristata | reverse complement strand
GCCACCAGTGCCATTTTTAAAAGCTCAGTTATGGAACATTCTAATGTGTACTTCTATGAAGAAAAGGAATTATACAGGTACTTTCTTTCAGAACTACAAGCACTAAGGATAAACTCATCCATATATAATGTGGCTAAAGTTTTTAACAGAGACAGTGGGGATGGAGGGCCTTCCACACTATGGTATTAATAAAAACAAAGCCAGAGGCAGGATATAATACATAATGGTTGATTAACCTAGTGTGTTTGGATGTCATGATTGTCATGTAACATGTTGTAAGACACAGGCAGAAGAAAATGCTGAATTAACAAGATTTTTTGATCCACTATAATGTTTATGTCTTCAGTAGGCAATGGGAAGGGAAATGATGTCACTGGAACATTATTTTAGGAAGATCTGTCTGGTATCATCTTGATAAGTTACTTTGGAAGTTACAGTAATGTAAAAAATCAGTGACTGCTACGTCCAGAAAGAAATAGCAGATAGGGCCCTCCATGGTGGTGCAAGGGTTTAAAGCGCACCACTGTGTAGCTCTCCGCAGCCTGCAACACAAGTTCAATCCCCGGCCAGGGAACTGACCCACATGGCGTGGCAGACCTCTCTTGACTCGTCCTCTGCTCCCCTCAGCAGTGTGTTTCAGTGGATTCACTATTCTCCTCCCAGCTCTCTCTCTCTGATAAATCCTCTCTACCCTCTGCACCTCTGTACTGGGCTTGTACCCCAGTTCTTGTGTGCATAAATATATAATTTTTTTTTTAATTGCAGTAGAATCCCTGGTCTTGGAAATACTGATCTAGAATGGAGAAGAAGTTGATCTTTGAGAGGGGAAATAGTTCATGAGAGTGGCAGGTGTAGGGATCATTTTGCAAGTGGTTGTGTGGTGAGTGAAAGATGAGTTCTTATGATCCTTGTCTTTGTCCTTTTTGAGAAGTGACTAAAAGTGGACAAATCATGGAAAAGTTAGAAGAAGCAGGAGTGAGGGAGGTTGTAGCAGGTTTCTGGCATGCCATGCCAATAGCACTGGCATGATTTAGGATGGATGAACCCAGTCTTTAGTACCTAAGAGGCAGAGTCTCACTGTGGAGTCAAACTGCCCACATTTCTAAGACAAACTTTGGTGAGGACAAGACAAAGTTGTAAGTGCCTTTTGGGTGTTCCTCTGTCCTCTGAAAGAAGCAGAGACATGCCAGACAGAAAAAAGCATGTTTGGGGCCACATATAGTTTTTCCAAGCTGCACCCAGGATCCAACTGTGTTGGGGGTTTTGCCTTTGGGATGTCAGTGTTAAATGACTTTATGCAGCATCACACATGTGGGAAAGGACAAACCTGATATTTGCATTTACTGAGATTTAAAAATTGGCAAGGTGGGAGAAGACTGAGACCTGAGGAGGCTAAAATGAAGGGAGGGTAAGGACAAACAGGATGAAATAAAGGATGGAGTCAAGGCTGAGGGGGAGGCAGGCAGAGTGCCAATATTTGCAAAGACACTTTTGCCATTTGTGAAAAGGCACCTGGGCACTCACCCCCAGTATTTCTTTCTGCTGACCCTTCCCAAGGTAATTCTCCATTGCTTGCTGAAAAGATTCCCAAGCTCAAACTCGGCGCTCGCCTGTTTCCATAGCCTGTTTTCGCGCATACCGTCTAGACTGCCTTGTAGTACTTTCTCGGCCTTGCTGTGACGCTTAGGTTGAGTGATAACATGACAGTGTATTGCAGAGATCTTGTTGTTCAGTTGTATTCTACCTTGAGGTATGAAAAGGGAAAGACTAGTTAGAAATTTTTAATTACTTTAGATTTACCCATTATATATTTGTTTTTTTCCCTATGATCGATGTGTCCTTGCCAAGAGATAAATTACCCAACATCTAATTATCTTTGGATTGGCAGTCTTCCCTCCTGATCAGTAGGGTAATTTTGCTGACATAACACAAAAATGTGTGAACACCCAGTCATCATGCTTGTGAACCAAAAAAGGATCCAAACTGGCAGCTCCATAGTGACTGGCTTCAGTCTCCCGGTCCCTTCTTGACCCTAGTACTCATTACTTCCAGAATGGCCTGTAGTGATTTGTATCTAGCCATTGTTCTCAAGTGGTTTTCTTGCTCAGCTTGCCTCCCTGGGTCCTCTCCATAATCTTTATTGCCTTGACACCGAACTCCCCATGAATCTCTTTGGCTCAGTTCCAGATACCATAATTTATATCCAGATTTCATAGTAGCCTAAATACAGACCAAAAATTTCCTTCTTTTTTTGGTGCAAGTAAAAGCTTAACTTAAAAAACTAAAATGTCTTTTAGTCAGGCTTGGTAGTATTTCTTTTCTTTTTAGATTCTCTGTCACTTGAGATGGAAGTAACTGCACATTATTAGATTGTCGATGTGGTATGGAATCAAGTGCAGGGGAGAAACCCTTAGTTGTGAACTAAGTGTTCACTGCTATGAACAGTAGAAATTCTTTAGGCCCTTGAAATCTTTCAGGCAGCATCTCTGACCAGACTCTGTTGGTCATGCAGAAGTCCAATCTTAATGTCTTAAAAATCTTTTAATTGGGCCCTCCCTGGTGGCGCAGTGGGTTAAAGCACTGCACTGAGAAGCTAAAGCCGCTTCCGCATGAGTTCGATTCCCGCCTGCCCCGGAGGTGACCACATGGCGCGGCAGACCTCTCCTGACCCGCCGGCTGCTCCCCTCAGCAGTGTACTTCGTGGATCTGACTGTTCTGCTCCCCACTCTCTCTGGTGAAGCCTCTCGCCGCCCCTGAGCCTCTGGCCTGTACCCCAGTTCTGTATGCACAAATAAAATCTTAAAAAAAAATCTTTTAATTGTTACTCTTGGGGCAAAGATCAGAAAAGGAGACTGTCTCCTGGAATAGGACTGCACTGGGTATTTCTGCCGGGAAATTCCACATTGCTGCTGCTGCGAGTGACAGAGGCACACTGGTTGAAAACCACAGATTCTGTTTAATATCCTTTAGCTTATTTCAGTGATGTTTCCAATTAGCTTCTCTTTAAAATCTCTCCATTCTGTCAGACCTCTGATCTATAAAGCATTTAAACACCTAATCCCACCCTATTTACCAAAGTCTGACACAGTATTATGTCTTCAGGTAATGACATAATTCGTTAGCATTTGTCTCACCAAAGCATGGTGACTATAGAAAGCTAGCATTTCCTTAGTCCTCACTAAAATCACAATCATGTATAATATCCCCTACTCTAGTTAATGGAAGACTATTTCTTGTTTGCATTTGCAGTCCTTTGTTGGGGTGAGGCAGAATGCACATATTAAACATTATGTGTATAACTTAGGATTACTATATATGCCTGTTTTCCCCACTCCTTTTTCATTGTGCCTTACTGTAGAAAGCACTGCATTTTGCTTTGAGTGATATTTGACAAAGCTTGGTTTCCCGCTGTCTCCTTCTCTTCCGCTACCCTGTCATATGGTGTGCTAGGTATCAGCTTAGGGTAACTCACGATACAGCTAAAAAAAGCAAACAGCTATTTTCTTTCTCTTTCTGGTTTGTATTTCCATCATCATAACTTTTCAACTGGGTAAAGATGTTGCCCAAAGGCCGGAGTAAGGACAGACCTGGAGAGTGGAGGTGGGGAGAGGAGCGTGGTTAGAGGTGGTAACTAGAGATGCTGCTTCAGAGGAACAGCTGACGCTCAGCCCCCACTCGCATCCCCATTTCGGAAACGCCTAATATCTGTAAACTGCCTGCTCTGGTTATAGGATAAAGACTCAGGAACTCTAATACTACTTGGGCTACCAAAACTTATTCATGGGGCAGTATTATGTATTGCAGTAGTAATAATGGCATGTTTTTCATTTTCCTCTGTTATTCCGGATTCTTAGCCTATTTATTAAGCTCATAGAACATGAATGGTAAAAATGTTTTTTTGAAAAGGGATCTTCATTTTCAATTTTTTCTTCCCACGTTAAGGCCACTTAAGTTTCTTAGGGAAACATTTTTGGAAATTTATATGAAATAGAAGATTGTTGTTCTTACTGAAAAAAAAAATATTCCTAATTGTTTCACCTATGGTGAATAATTGACTATCTTTTCTGTGGGGGTAGGCTGAATTCTTCCTTTATCCATACCTGATTCATTTTTTGTGTGTCTCTGCAACTTGAGTGTCCTCCATTGCAGGCAACAGTTACTAACTGCAATAACAGTGTTTACAACAGTTCTGTTTTTCATATCAGCACAAAGTCAAGGGGAAGAATTGAAAATAAATTATTTTATTCCTGCTTTCAGTATCTTTGGGCCACAGACTAGCTGAAAACTAGTCATATTTGGAAATAGTCACAACCAATTTTCATAAGTTACAATGGTGATGGTCCTACGTGTCTGTTTGCCTTTCTTTTCCCATTAGATTTGTTAGGTGGCCACATTCCTAGTTAGTACTTAAAATCTTCCTGTTGAGGTATTGGTGCTGGAAGACAAGGGAAAGTGCCGGCCAGATTGTGTAATTACATTTACAAGTTTCTGTGCATTCTCCTTTGTCTCTTCTGTATCTTTAGGCAAAATGGTGGCCCTTCCCACCAAACTCCTATTTTTACTCTTAGTAAAATATAAGTCACCGGCTTTACTCAATCATGGCATTATTAAAATTGTAAATTTTTAGTTTAAAGAAGGTTACGTTGTAAGATTTCACTTTCATCAAATAATTTTTTCTAAGATTGTTTCTCTGAATTGCCTCAATTTCTTATCTCCAGTCTAGCTTACTCTTTATAAGAGTATCTCCCAAAAGGAGGTATTTGCAAACCATATGAAAATAAACAACAGTAAAAGTACAAAAGTACAACCTCAGTAAAAAATTGGCATCTTGAGAATCTATTCTGCATTTCACCAAAAATAAACAGGTGGCCAGTAGACCCTTGGCAAGATGTTCTGTATTGCTTATCACTAGGAAAATGCAAATCAAAACCACACGAGTGAGGATGGCTGTTACCAAAAAAATTAAGAAATGAGTGTTGATGAAAATGGAGAAAAAGGAAAGCTTGTACCTGTTAGTAGAAGTGTAAATTGATGCAGCTACTTTGGAAAAGAGTGGGGGGATTTCCCATTTCTAGGTGTTTACCTGAAGAGTATGAAAACACTAACTCAAAAAAATACATACACCCTGAGTTCAGTGTAGCACTGTTCACAACAGCCAAGATATGTAGCAACCAAGTGTCTTGTAACAAATGAATGTGTTATAATACAGCATGACTTCTTGAAATTTTGATCACATGGATAGACATTCAGAGGACTATACTGTGAAAGAAGGGAAAATCTCTGATTTCATTTTTTGTGGACTATAAAGAAAAAAGCAATCAAAACGCTACAGAAACAAACCCTAAGACACTGACCACTAATTGATGATTACCAAAGAAGGTGGGGAGGGAACAGTTTAGTGGTAGATGGTGATTGGGCATTTGGCAGTGAATGTCATTAAAAGAGAACATTGCTAGATCTGATTTTAAACTAATGTTAATCAGTTTTTTAAAAGGCGGAGGGGATTATCTCCCAAAGATGGTGGACATTACTGGGCCAGAAACTTTTATCCAGTTTTAAGTGTTCTAAAATATTCATACATGTGCTTTTATATCCATACAGCCCTTCTGTCAAAGGTAAAGTCAACTCATAGTTATGAAATTTCCCAGCCTACTTAATTACTGCATCTATCAAACAAAAGTTAGATCTTAACTCTTCCAAAGAACTGATCCTGTGTTTTTGTGTATTGATCCTTTATATTTTTTGCCTCCTCACAGGAGACACCCGTACTTACAAGAATAGAAAAACAGAAGCGCAAAGAAGAGGAAGAAGAACGCCAAATTCTTCTCGCAGTGCAGAAGAAGGAGCAGGAACAGATGCTGAAGGAAGAAAGGAAACGAGAGCTGGAGGAAAAGGTCAAGGCAGTGGAAGGTATGTGGACTTTCTGATAACAGCGTGTGCCTGAGAGTAACCTCCTCGTAGTCAGAACTCAGCCTCTCATGTAACTGAGCTGTGCTGACGTGGTCAGGGTATCGTGCGTTGCTTTGTCTTGTTCATCATCCAGATCCCATCTCACTTTGCATCTGCGCAAGAGCACTTAGATTTGGTCCTTGTATTGCTCCTTTCCGTTTCTGCTTGTTACTCTTAACCTCTGCTGTGTCGTTCACATAGAATAGCAAAAAGTAATTTGATTTACTACTAACAAATAATTTTAAACACACAAAATATCCTTTAAATTGTCTTTGCATACTTTATTAGATGTGGTGCTATACACATTTTTATAATACCATTATAAATACCATTATAGAAGGAGCTTTTTCTTTCATATCTAGCATCGTTGAAAGGAACACTACCAGTCATACCTGGGTGTGTTGGGTAGTGGCTGTGTATGTAAGCAGGCCTAAGAAAAGCTTGCCCATTCTGTGCCAGAATACAATCCTGAACCAAAAAAGTCACTCCTGTCGTCTTCACATTACAAAGGTAGAAAGGCAGAGTAAATGTACATGGTAGAATTATAGCCCTGAGGTGCCTTTTCACCAGCCAACAATGGGGCTTTTTGAGCACTGGAATAAACAAAACAGACAAGACGCAGTAAATCGAAAAGCATCATATATGTTGCGGGTGCTTGTGTTCATGATGTGGTGTTTTTTGAAAGCACTGTTATCTTAAGAGGTTAATAGTACAACTTGGTATTCAAAAAAACGTGGTAAAATAGATGGAAGAATCAAGCTTTTTTGTTTCCTTTACAAACTGTACCAATAATTGATGAAGGAAAGGAGTTAGTTAATGAATGTAGCAGAAATAATAGGGATAAATTAACAACTAATGAAAGAATGGGTCTAGGCAAAGTGTTTCTTTCTTTTTAAAGATT
The DNA here is from genome assembly GCF_000260355.1 of Condylura cristata. Classification (NCBI taxonomy): domain Eukaryota; kingdom Metazoa; phylum Chordata; class Mammalia; order Eulipotyphla; family Talpidae; genus Condylura; species Condylura cristata. The sequence goes on along the minus strand of NW_004567135.1, from coordinate 8,604,932 downwards.
TTATTTATGTATTCAAGACCTGGGTGAATGCAGGGGCGGTGAGGGGATTCACCACTGACAGTGGGGAGCAGAACAGACAGATCAACAAAGTACATTGCTGAGTGGAGCAGTGGGCGGGTCATGGAGCACCTCCAGAGCTGCGCATCGAACTCACACTGAAAGGCCACAGCTTGGCTTTGCTTCGCTTCACAGTGCAGTGCTCCAGTCCACTGCACCACCAGGGAGGGCCTGGCAAAGTAATTAAGGTTTTAGAAGATGATTAAAACATGTCCTAAAGTAAAGATTTTCTGAAAACACCCAAGATAGCTTGCATGCCATAAAGTGCTATTTCCCACTAAAACTATTACAAGAGCAGGGTGTTATCCGCCCTGCGTGCTGTAGTTTGCGGTTTGTAGTCCCCTTCCCTAAAGCAGCTGTTGTATGTAAAGAAGTAATGGCTTCCAGTTATATACCTGGCAAGCATTAAGTAAATAGTGCACAGATCATTTTTTATTTTTGGAACTCTGGTCAGTCGTCAGTAGCTGCTAAATAGATTAGATGAGAGACTGATGAGGAGCTTCATACTGAATCAGGCTAACGCTGATAAGCTGTAACATCACAAAACGGGACAACCAGATAGTACACCTCCTGATGCAAAGAAAAGGAAGTCGAATGCATCAAACCTATTTGTCTGAACACAGCCTCTAGTATTGCTACCAGTTTACATGGAATTCCTGAGGCGGGATACCTTGCCGTCATGATGAGATGCCACCTGCTAAGTACAAAATGTGGAAAATACTACACATGCGGCCCACTCTCTCCAGTTAAAGAATGGAGATTGGGTGGGGGGGTACTGTCAAACTCAGGTGGAGTTAAGACCCACGTCAACCAAAGATGAACTTTTTGGATTTGTTTTTTTTTTTCTTAACAATATTAGTTTTAAAGTTGGGGGCCAAAATTTTTTTTTTTTTAATTAAAGATTTATTCATTTGTGCATACAGAACTGGAGTACAGGCCAGAGCTCAGGGGTGGCGAGAGGCTTCACCAGAGACAGAGTGGGGAGCAGAACAGGCAGATCCACAAAGTACACTGCTGAGGGGAGCAGCGGGCGGGTCAGGAGAGGTCTGCCGCGCCATGTGGATCTTCTTCGGGGCAGGCGGGAATCGAACTCATGCGGAAGTGGCTTTAGCTTTAACCTGCTGTACCACCAGGGAGGGCCTAAACTGAAAAATTTTAAAACAGCATTGAAAAGTGGGAAAGTTTGCTCTGATACATGATATTAAATCTTCATGTTCTGAGATTGATACAGATGAGCTAAGTTCCTAGCATACCCAAGAAAATCAGCAAAAAGAATTTGATAGGAACGCTCACTATATACCATATGGGGGAAAAAAGGCTGTGGTTGGTGAGAGAATGGTCATGGCATAGAAAATAGGTAAGGCCCCATAAAGCAGAATGCCATCCTGGGGAAGGATGGGAGGGTCATGGCACCAGCGTCATTGCTCCTGGCGAGGGAAGAAATTAACATCTCTGCTTCTCAGAAGAATATGTTCCATACAGACTGAAAGCCACAACTCTTCTGAAGAAAATACAGGTGAATATCTTTCAGATAATCAGTGTTAACAAAATATCATTAAGCACCAAAACTTGAGAGGGGGAAGTTGTCTGTTAATTGCTTAAGGCTTACATATGTTAAAAATACCATAAAGCAAAGACACAAACCAAAAGGGGAAAGGTAATTTTAATATATACCAACAGACTTAGCTATCAGGTTATTATATAAAGTACTTCTCCAAATCCGTAAGAAATTCTACAGCCACGGGGAAAAAAGTGGAATGTCAGTGGGAAATTCACAGAAGACACTAAATGGCCAATAAGCAAGAGAGTGTTTTCCTTTAACCTGGAAAATACAAATGAAAACAAAGATTTTTTGTCATATCCATGAGTTTGGCAAAAACAGTGTTACACCAAAGTGCATGTGAGGTGACTCAGATCACAATGAAAAGAGTAGATGCAAACCTTTGGGAAATACCTTGACACTGCCTAATAAAGTTAATTCCTCTATCTGGTAGTTCTTGGAAAACTTTCATACATACACACAAGAAGATGTGTTAAAAGACCACTTTTTTTTTTACCTTTTTTTGAGGTAATGTTAGAATATGTTCATACGTTTTCAGATGTTTTACCACGCCACACCACCTAGACATACTCATAGTCCTCCACTATGGTCCCATCAGGCCTCCTCTCTGGTGATCCTTAGTCCCACATATGATTTCAGCTCTACACTCAATAATTTCTGGGTTTGTTTTGGTGTACTGGGGTACAGTCCAGAGGTAACAGGAAGTGGAACAGGGTGAGAGGCTTCACCAGAGAAAGAGTGGGGAGCAGAACAGGCAGGTCAGGCAAGGTCTGCTGCACCCTGTGGGTAGGCTCCCAGGCCAGGGATCAAACTCAGGCTAGCATGGTGATAGTGCTTAAACCCCTCAAACCAGTAAGCTCCTAGTTTACTTTTGTTCCTTTTTGGTGTTTCTTTGTAGTCCACGTGAGTAGGTTGCCTAGTATTTGTGTTTCTCCTCACTGACTTTGCTTCGCATAATCTCACACAGTTTCACACAGGTTATTGCGGTAGCAGCACTCCCCCTCTCTCTATAGTTGAGGCCTGTGTCCATTGCGTGTCTCTGCCACATTTTTAGCCACTCACCTGCCCTTGGGGCACTTAAGATCGTTTCCATAGCTTTTACTACAAATAGTGCTGCAGTGAACGTGGGCGTGCATCTGTCCCTTTAAATTAGTGCTTTTGCATTCTTTGACTATATACCAAAGAGTAGGGTTGCTGGGTCCTAGGGTACATCCATTTTTAATATTTTGAGGAACCTCCATACTATTTTCTGTAGGAATCAGACCAGCGTACATTCCCACCAGCAGTATGTAAGATACAAGGGTTGCGTTTTCTCCATGTCCTTACTAAATCTGAGTTTTTTTGGTCCATTCTCAACATATGAGAAGTAGTAGCTCATTGTTACATGGATTTTTGTTTCCTGGTAAGTGATGACAAGCATTTTTTCATGTGACTGCGACTATCTGTGTGGTGTCTTGGAAGTGTCGACTGAACTCCTGCCCGTTTTTGATAGGGCAGCTTTCCCTTCGTTGTGTCGTGAGAGTTGTTGGTAGACCTTGTGGGTTAGCCCCTTGTCGGGTGTATGGTGCGCACATACTTTCTCCCATTTCATAGGGTATCTCTTCACTTTTTAATAGTTTTTGCTGTGCAGAAGCTTTTCAGTTTCATGTAGTCCCGTTTGGTTTTTTGCCTTTTTTCCTTGTCATTTGAATCTAACCCCCAAAACACTCCTGAAGCCAGTGTCACAGTATGTTTTGCCTGTGTTTTCTTCTGTGTATTTTAAGAGTACCAGGTTTTACAGCCAACAGAAAAAAACAGTCATGACATACTTTACAAAATGAAAAAAAGTTGCAGTCAACTAGAAAATGGAATATGGAGCAGCCAAATATTGTACTTGTTATAAAGCAAAATTGTTAAGATTGGACAGTTTAGTAGTTACATAGCTATTTTTTTAGTTATTTACACTTTAAGCTTGAAACCATTCACTTTTAAAAGAAAAACTATTGAGTTGATGATAGCAAAGCTCCTGTAATTTATTACAGCATACTAGGTACTTATAAGTAAAAACTTGACCCAAGTCAGTGGAACTTGCCAGGGAGAACACTGTTTTCAGAGTCACATCACGCTCCTAGCTAAGCTGGTAGATGTGGAGTCTGTCCCTGGGGGACAAACTAGAGGACCTGCCCTGCTCTCTTTCTTCATCTCGCTGGCTTACAGTGCTCCTCATCTCACTCGTTCCCTGATGGCTCAGGCCAGCAGTAGAATGCCAAGTGTGTTTCTCATCACCTTGACTGTGAGCCAGAAAAAAATTATCCCTTGCTCCCAGCCCCTGCCAGTTCCAGTTGGCATCTTTCATTTCTTTCCAGCCAGACTTCTTACTGCCGCTGGCTGGGTAGGGACCACTGCCAGTGGCGGGGTGTGGAGGAAGGCAGAGACAAACGGTTGTGCACGGAGACGTTGGCAAATTCAAAACAGCATGTATGTGCTTGTAAAGTCCTGTACGTGCTTGTTTTGAGAGTCTGCATGTATTCTTTTTTAAAAGAAAGATAAAAAAGTCCTCAGGTCATTGAAGAAAAATAACCCCTCCATCTTCTATTTTTTCCCTTCCACGTTTGTGTTCCTTCTACATCGCCAGCCATTGCCTTCTGCAGCCCTCATTCCCGAACTTGAATGCAGTATGACTTAAGGAAAGGTGTCTGCTCATTTCTGTTTTTCATAAAGAATCTGTAGAAACATCCTAGTAACTAAAAGAAGATGGCAAAGGAAGCAAAAATAGTTTCATGACACTATTCTATTTATAGTTGTTCGTTTTCTCAAAATTACAAAGAACATAGAATCATCTAGAGAATACTTAACTCACTTGTGCACTAACACTTTCTGTTCCTTGTAGATCGAGCCAAAAGGAGAAAGCTCAGGGAAGAAAGGGCATGGCTGCTGGCTCAAGGGAAAGAGCTCCCCCCAGAACTTTCCCATCTGGACCCTAACTCCCCGATGAGGGAAGAAAAAAAGACTAAGGACCTGTAAGTATCTAGTGAACCAGATCGTAGCAGCCATTATCTTCTCAAACACTCAGACCTTGTTCTAAGGCACTTTCTCCGGAGCCTCACCACAGCCCTGCTTGGCTGGCAGTGGTCGATGCTCCCAAGCTCCTTGTTCTCTCTATGCTTACTTGGTATTCTTTAGATCACAAACCACACACCGAGTAAAGTAAAGCCTAAGTTCCTGTTCATCTTGGTCAATACCAACATTTTATAGATATGGGAATTTTTTTTTTTTTTTTTTGCTAAAAGATGTTAATCTTTGAGTTCTTATTCTCAGGTCCATTATCAGTACATCACTTTTTTAAATAAAAATTTTCTTTTTTATTATAATAGTTTATTTTTACATCATTTTGTGCCTTTTCCATCTCAGCTGCAATCCCTATGGACTTCCCATCACCAATTCACCCATGTGCCATCACCATAGTCCTGTGCATCCCTCCCCCCATTTTTTTGATCCCATTCCCCACTCCACCCCCATAAAATGTCTCTGGTGTATAGCTGTTCATTATTTGAATAAAGATTATTTTAAATTTTGATGCAGTCAGCTATGTCTCTGTGATTGAATTAAAAGATTTAGAAGAGAAAGTGGTCAAAGTTACTCTTCTTATTTTCTGATTCACAGCTTTGAGTTGGATGATGATTTCACTGCCATGTATAAAGGTCAGTTCGTTTCCAACTGTTGTATTTCTCATAGAATTACTCCCGGAGTGTAATGAAGCTCTCTGTGCCTCTCAGTTCTAGATGTGGTGAAGGCTCATAAGGATTCATGGCCTTTTTTGGAACCAGTGGATGAATCTTATGCCCCTAACTATTACCAGATTATTAAGGTAGAGATTTACTTTGCACTTCCATGCTAAGTCATCTGTGTCTTTTTAAATTTTTTTAGTTAAAGTTCATCTATCACTCCTTAGGAGTCAGGGCACTGGAGACCTGTTAGAAACTCCTAATGGCATGATTCCTGTGCCTCATATTACATGCTTTTGCTCCCATCTATTATAACTGTGTGCTTCCTTTTTTAGGTCCCCATGGATATTTCAAGCATGGAGAAGAAACTGAACAATGGCTTATACTGCACTAAGGAGGAATTTGTAAATGACATGAAGACTATATTCAGGAATTGTCGGAAATACAACGGGGACAGTAGTGGTAAGTGGGGGTTCGCTCTGGATGCACATGTCACTGTGCCTTTGGCGCCAGGAGGAGAGTCTGGGAAACACGCAGAGAGCTCAGATGATCTCATCAACCTAAGAGACCATCTGCAGCTAGACTGTGCTGTCTGACATAGGCAGTTAACAACAGTCAAGACTGATCCTGAATGGAGCTGAAGTTCACAGAGTTAAGTCTCTTGCAGTGCACACAGTTCCATAAGAGGATGTGGAATCATTCATTCCGTAGCTCAAAGTGCTGTAGTCTTTTCCCTAGATAGTTTCAGTGATTGCATTTAATATTTTTTAATTTAACCTTAAAGAATTAAATGCTTAGGACTGGTTTGGGTTAATAATCTTAGACTCACTGTATCAGCCATTCAATCCAAAGCCCTTAAGGCAGAAACCATATGTGGTTTCATCTTGTATCCCTGGCTCATAATGTTTGAGTTGAATTAAATTTAGAGTTTGCCCCAGTCACTTGTTTTATTGCTTCATTAGTAGAATTGTCTTTTGTGGCCTATAAAAGCTACACCTAGAGGTCAATCCTTTTTTTCTTACTGTAGAATACACCAAGATGTCTGATAATTTAGAGAGGTGTTTCCATCGGGCAATGATGAAGCATTTTCCTGGTGAAGATGGCGACACTGATGAAGAATTTTGGGTCAGAGAAGATGAGAAGCGAGAAAAGAGACGGAGCCGTGCAGGGCGAAGTGGTGGAAGTCACGTGTGCACCCGCTCTAGGGACTCTGAGGGGCCTGGCAGGAAGCAGCAGCCAGTGGAGAATGGGGGGAAGTCCCTGCCGCCTGCACGCCGAGCCTCTGGGGGTGATCAGAGCAGCAGCGCTACGCAGCTGCCCCGGGAGCTGGGCACCTCCAGTGGCCGGGGCTTCTCCCGCCCCCCACATTACGGAGGCGTGCCCAGCCGGGCACCCCTCCTAAACCAGATGGTAAGGGGTGGCCTCAATGCCGCGTGGCTCCTATTGGCTCCGCTTCTCAACTCGTTTTTCTGTGCGTGAATGATTTCTTCTCCCCTCATCTGTCCTTCCTTTACTCTTTATTCCTTCTTTCTCCTAATCATTTGAATCTCCATCTCAGTGTGGGCAAAAGTTGGGGTGAAACAGTTGCTCCACACCTAAAGCAGAGCGTCTTGTTTGCGGGAGGCACACCCTGGCTATGGTATTGCAGTTTCATGTGGGGGCAGTCGAGGGGAATAGTCCCGAACGCACTCAGAGAGGGTGAAACAGTGGGAAGACGGGAAGCAGCAGCTTGGTCTCCTCGGAGAGGCGCCGGCATCCTGGCAGGGGTTTCCTCAGCCCAGCCGCAGGGCTGGCCATCCCTGCTGCTTGGCCACTCTGCCCGGAGTCCTTAGTGGCTTTTCAGCAGTGTGCTCACCTTCAGGGAAAGGCCTCATTTCCTGCCTAATGTCTTCGCTCACTCACTCTCTCCGCCTCTAGAGGCCAGCAGTCCCAGGAACGTTTGGTCCTCTTCGGGGGTCAGATCCTGCCAGCTTACACGTCTCCTGTAGGGTCCCCGAGCCACACCCGGGAGAGCCTGCGCAGCAGCATCAACCTTTTGCCATGCAGGTAAGCAGCCTGCTCAGACTGTGCAGCTGCAGGAGTCTCGGGGTTCAGAGAGTTGCTTGCTTCCCAGCTTAACTTTAAGTCATCACCTCCTGTTCTGCAAAACCTGTTACTCTAGATTATGTGCCTTACGAGAGATGTTAGTTGAGTCTGATGAGCCCTGTTGTCTTGCTTTCTTGTTGCCAGCCTCCCGTTGGGGTGAACAGCCACCGAGGGCCCAGGCTAGGTACCCCTGAAGAGAAGCAAGTGTGTGGGGGTCTGACGCACCTTCCGAACATGGGGTCGCATCCTGGATCTTTGCAGCTTGCGCAGATGAGTGGCCCTACTGTGGATGGAAATATGTTTTCTCCAACTCAATTCCAACCAGGATTTATGCCTTCCAGGCATGGTGGGGCTCCACCCCGACCTCCCGACTTTCCTGAAACCTCAGAAATTCCTCCCAGCCATATGTACCGTTCATACAAGTACCTGAATCGAGTACACTCTGCTGTCTGGAATGGGAACCATGGTGCTACAAACCCAGGATCCTTGGGGCCAGATGATAAGACCCCAATGGGGCCAGGACCCTCTCACCAGCCTCGTACTCTCGGTCCTGTGATGGACTCCCGAGTGATGAGACCGCCTCTCCCCCCAAACCAGTGGACTGAACAATCAAGCTTTCTACCTCATGGAGTTCCTTCTTCAGGGTACATGCGACCCCCCTGTAAATCTGGTGGACACCGGCTCCAGCCACCTCCAGCCCCAGCACCAGGTTCTCTGTTTGGAGCCGCCCCCCAGGCTCTGCGGGGGGTTCAAGGCGGGGACTCCATGATGGACAGCCCAGAGATGATCGCCATGCAGCAGCTTTCCTCCCGTGTCTGCCCGCCTGGTGTGCCTTACCACCCCCGACAGCTGACTCCCCCCCACCTACCTGGCCCTTTTCCACAGGTGGCTCACTCGCCATCTGTAAGTGTGTCAGCCCCCAATCCTGTCTTGGGGAACCCTGGGCGGACGCAGGATAGCAGTGAAACACGAGATCCTGAGAGTGACCAAGGTAACTTACACTGTCACCCTTACCTGCCTTTGGCTCTTTAAGTTGTTGACTTATGAGTAACCTTTATACAAGCTGTGAAAGCCACACAAACTGGTTTCCAGCCTTTTTTTTTTTT
>NW_004567135.1:8583468-8595507 GCF_000260355.1 Condylura cristata | reverse complement strand
GAGACAGAGTGGGGAGCAGAACAGGCAGATCGACGAAGTACACTGCTGAGGGGAGTAGCGGGCGGGTCAGGAGAGGTCTGCCACGCCATGTGGGTCAGCTCCTTGGCCAGGATTGAACTCATGTCCCAATGGTTGGTGATAGTTTGATAGCACCAAGACATTAGCCCCTGAGCCAACAGGAAGGCTCTGTATTAACTATTCTTCAGAACAAGCCTTTGAGATCACTATTGTTACTACCCTGGGTTTGTAGATGGAGAGCCAAAGCACAAAGATACCAGGATATTTGCCCACATCTAGCTAATAGAGGAGCTGAGTTTTGACCCCAGAGAAGATGGGTTCCAAAATCCATGATCCCTAACCTTAGTATATCCAACTTGCCTTTAAGAAAAGTACTGTCTTGGGGCCTCTGTGGTGATGCAGAGGTTTAAGTGTTAGCACAGTAAAGCTATCAGCAGCCCCTGCAGCACTAATTTGACCCCTGGCCAGGGAGGTGACCTACATGGTGCCGCAGACCTCCTCTCTCACCTGTTTTGCTCCCCACTCTGTTTCTGGTAAGAATCCTCTTACCACCAACAATCACCCCCACCCCCTCGCACCTCTGGCCTGTACCCTAGTTCTTGTGGGTATAAATAAATCTTTTTAAAAAGTTACACTGTTGATTTAAGTTGATTTAACTTTTGTATTTACAACTGTTGATTTAAGTTGTAAATATTTAAATTTAATGATATCCATCCTTGTACCTCTTGGACACATTTTTAATCTGTTGCGAATGCAGGTTAGTGAGGTCCAGCAAATTTTGAAGGGATTTCTGAGAAATGACATGAGAATAAATAAACTGGAAGAGAAAGATGAATAAACGATACTTCCTATAATTAGTGCTATTTCTGTGATAAATGGCTAACAGGTACAGTGTGTTGTTTTCTTCACTGCATGACTAGAGAATGGGGGCATCTGGAGTTTTCCAAAACATGACGAAGAATCTACCTAAAATTTATGTTAGACCTAGAATTAAAACTTATTTTTTCACTTTGAGAGCACAAACCCTGACAGACGTTCTTAGAAATTCCTGCTTATTTCAAGTAGTGTCTGAAATTCTAACCTAGGAGAATGCCACTTGCGACACCTTGGATAAGCTTCTTTGTAGCCATTTTTCTGTTTACTGAATATTGAAAAATTGCAGCTTTTAATAAGACTGTCTCATGGGAAAGTTCAACAGAAAGGTAAAGAATTGTGAGAGTAATAGAACATTTAAGTCTAGTACGAGTTCATTGGGTTCGTTACATGTCTGTGATATGTTAAAGGTGCCTTTCTGTCATGCTGTAGCTGTTACGTTTTCTTGGCATCCAGGTATGATGATTCATTCAGCAGCTACTGATGGAGCCCCATTTGGCGCAGGTAGTGAGCGTTGAGGGAACAAAACAAGGTCCCTGCTCCTCTGGAGCTTATGCTCTGACGAGCAGAGCCTCCCTGTTCCTCATCACACTGTGGCCTTGTGTCAGATTTCAGAGCCAGCAGACATTGACCCTCCTCACATCCACCACATGCCTCCTCCGGGGACTGTGCGTGAGCCACCCCCACCCTTCGCTGGTCTGACAGTGACAGCGCAGGAGGAAGACAAGAACATCTCTGTCCTTTTGTAGCCCGATGAGTCAGTGTCTTGAAAGGCCGCATGCAAGGGCCTCGAGCTCATGACCTGAAAGGGAGTCTGGAAATGCCCAGCGGAGCTCGAATGGCCACACGTGTACCCCTCTCCTGAGTCTCCTTAGCGGACTCCTTCCGTGATCTTCATTGCCGCCCTTATCAGGGCTGTCCTCGCCACTGTTGAAACATTTTGTTCTGTTTTTCTTGGAACAGATGCCATGCCTGGTCTTGAGGAGAAACCACCAAGTGTTGGTGCTTCAGAGGGGGTGTACCTCAAACAACTACCTCACCCTACGCCTCCCCTGCAGACTGACTGTACCAGGCAGAGCTCACCACAAGAGGGGGAAGCAGAGGACCCGGAGCTCAAAAGTGACTCTTCAGAATCTGGAGACAACTGTAAAGCGGCCAAGAGCAAGAATGCTTGGTCCTCAGACAGCAGCTACACCAGTCCCGCAGCCCAAGGGTGCATGAAGGACGTCTCCACTCTGGCAGATAGAGAGGCGCTACCCGAAAATGGAGTGATTGTCGAAGTATCCCCTTGTGGATCACAGGTGAAGGGGCTTGGTGGCGGTGGTTCAGAAAAGCCACTCTGTCCCAGAGGCAAAATGCTGCAGGAAACCATATCGTGCACGGGACAGAACCCAACGACACCTCCCAGTGCAGACCCCAGTTTGATGGGCGGCTCTGTGAGCCAGTTTTCTCCCTTGTACATGCCTGGCCTGGAGTACCCAAATTCAGCTACACATTACCACGTCAGCCCAGGCCTGCAAGGTTTGGGCCCTGTGATGGGAAGTCGACCCTCAGTCTCGCATTCTCAGCATTTTCCCTCTAGAGGCTTCCAGCCTAACAACCCACACTCGGGTGTCTTTCCCCGATACCGCCCCCACCAAAGTGTGAGGTATTCCTATCAGCCTCCACCTCAGCCTTCCTACCACCACTATCAGCGGACTCCTTACTACACATGTCCGCAGGGCCTTTCTGACTGGCAGAGGCATCTCCACCCTCCAGGAAGCCCAAGTGGCCCTGCTCCTAGTCAGCCGCCCCCACCAAGACACCTCTTCTCAGACAAGAGCGCCATGGCCAGTGTGCAGGGCTGTGAGACACTGAATGCTGCCTTAACCTCCCCAAGCCGAATGGATGTGGTGGCTGCCAAGGTGATTGCAAATGATGGGCAGGATCCTGTCCCAGAAGAAGAGAAGCTGGACGAATCTATGGAGAGACCAGAGAGTCCCAAAGAATTTTTAGACCTGGACAACCATAATGCAGCTACCAAGCGACAGAGTTCACTGTCAACCGGTGAATACCTTTACGGAACTGCTCCTCCACCGCTGAGTTCAGGGATGGGATTTGGTTCTTCTGCTTTCCCACCCCATGGTGTGATGCTACAAACAGGGCCTCCTTACCCACCACAGCGGCCTGCCAGCCACTTCCAACCCCGGGCCTACTCGTCTCCTGTGGCTGCTCACCCACCTCACCGTCCCGTGGCTGCCCAGCCCAATGGTCTGTCTCAGGAGGGCCCCAACTACCGCTGTCAGGAAGAAGGCCTGGGTCACTTTCAAGCTATAATGATGGAACAGATCGGCCCTGGGAGTGGAATAAGGGGACCTTTCCAGGAAATGTACAGACCGTCAGGGTAAGATTTCTTTAGGATGAGTTTGCTTAACTGCAGTGACATTGGTTTATAATGTTAAGTAGGTTCCAGGTGTGCAGCTTTATAGTCAACATCTGTATGTACCACAGTTGCTGACCACCGGAAGTCCAGATCCCAGCTGTCACTATGTAGTTTGCAAACTCTCTTCCCCTTTCTGGTAACTACTGTATTCTCATAGAATATTGATTATGGTTTGTTTTGGCTTTCTTATCAACTACATATGAGTGAATTCATACAGTGTTTACCTTTCCCCTCCAACTTCGGTAAGCACAGTACCCTGCAGCCCAGCCATGATTCTGCTTTGTTGGTACTGAAGACAAAGCAGAAATACTACCCTAGGAGTTCAGCTTCATCTTTGGATCTCTTTCTCCTCTCAACCCCTGTAAAAATAAATTCGCATTTAATACTGTTCAGTTAGACTTTGAGATCAGAAACAAGATAATCATAGACTAGGAGCTGTCGACAAAGGTTTGGACATAACTACTGAATTCATGTACTTTGAACAGAGTAAAAGAGGTCGTGTGTAGGATCCAGGTTTATTCCTAGTCTCATACCCTCTCATAGAATGAAAAATCTAGGCTTATCAGGATTAGAACAAGTCAAATCCTGTCCCCATGAGAATCCTCATTTATTAATGCTTTTTTTTTTTAATGATTTATTGTGCATTCAGAACCTGGGGTACAGGCCAGAGGTGCAGGAGCGGTGAGAGGATTCACCAGAGACAGAGCAGGAAGCAGAACAGACAGATCGAGGAAGCACACTGCTGAGGGGAGCAGCGGGTTGGGCGGGTCAGGAGAGGTCTGCTGCGCCATGTGGTCACCTTCTGGGCAGGCGGGAATTGAACTCCTGCAGAAGTGGCTTTAGCGGGAATTGAACTCCTGCAGAAGTGGCTTTAGCTTATCAGTGCTGTGCTTTAACCCGCTGCGCCACCAGGGAGGGCCCTATTAATGCTTTTAAGGCTCACCAAGGTAGGGAAGAAAAACAACTAAATCCTCTGGAACCTTATGAGAACAGGACTGTCCAACTTAAAAACCAGCATGCCCCTCGCCAAGGCCAAGCCCACTTCCCTGTTACCATGTTGTTATATTTGTTTTTATACCTTTCTAAATATGTTTCCTTTTCTTTGCCTTGTTTTCTAAGTCATTGCAAAGTAAGTCACAGACATCTTGACCTAAGTACTTCTGCATACATCTCCTGAGAATAGGGACATTGTCCCAGGCAGCAATCTCGAAAACTGTGGTCATTCCCAGTAGCAAATAGCAGGCCTCATTTACTCTCTCCTGTTGTCTCCATGGGGTCTTTTATAGTCCATCCTTTGTCTTTTCCCATCCAGCATCTAATCTATTGTGTGTATTTACATTTTTGGTTGCTATGTTTAGTCTCTTAATTCGCAACTTTTTTCCTCTCACTGGCTTGTTTTCTAAGACTCCAGGCCAATTCTCATAGAGTTCCAAACTGCAGATTCATTTCATTTTTCCTCTTGTCTTTAGATCAAGTGAAACCACCCTTCCGTAGGTGATGCTCCGTGTAAATGCCTCAACGCCAGGAGGCACGTGCTCTTGGTCTGACCCCTGCGTAATTCAGGCAGCATCGCCTGAGAGCTGCTTGGCTAGCGTCTCACCTTTTGCAAACTGTCCCTTCACTGACTCTCCCCGTTCCTCTCTTGGGCCTCTAGAATGCAGACGCAGCCAGCCCGGTCGCAGTCCTTGTTCCCAAAGACCCCGGCACCAGCAGCACCCCAGGATGAGCTGCCCCCACATAAGCCCCCGACAATTCCTCTGGATCAGGTAAAAGTTCTCAGAAATTAGTTTCTCTTACTCCTTCCTATTACAGGAAATAGGTCCATGACTTCCTTGCCAGTCTGGAAAAACCTTTGGCAGTGCCCCCATTGACATGAGGACTTTGCTTGGGAAGCGCTTCCTGTGCTGTCGGCGTTGGGTATGAAGTCTGGTCAGGCTCTGTGCCCTGTGACCTGGCAACGGGGGACCAGATAAGGAAGCCTAGGGGGTGTCATCTCTGGTTGCCCCACATTCCTTTTCCTGTGCTCATGGCAACCCGCTGCTTGGGATTATTTAAATCTCATTCCCCCAACAGCTATGAACATTTTTCTTGATATGATCCCTCTTTTTTTTTTTTTTTTTTTTTTTTTTTTTTTTTTTTTTTTATTTTTTTTTATTTATTCATACAGAACTGGGGTACCAGCCAGAGGCTCAGGGGCAGTGAGAGGATTCACCAGAGACAGAGCGGGGAGCAGAACAGGCAGCTCAATGAGGCACACTGCGGAGGGGAGCAGCGGGCGGGTCAGGAGAGGTCTGATGCGCCATGTGGGTCAGCTCCCGGGCCACGGATCAAACTTGCACTGAAAGTGGCCGCGGCTTGCTTGCAGTGCTGCACTTTAATCTGCTGCGCCTCCAGGAAGGGTCCCCCCCACCCCTCTTGTCTACTTCTAGAGACACCTGTTTCATTTGAGGGACACCTGTCAGTTTCCAAAATAGTAATAGGAGCTAACTTCAAGGGCTGCTGCCATGCCAGGCACTGCTCTTGCTTCTGTATGGAATTGCTCATCTAATCTCTCCCTGGACCCCTACAAAGTATTTGTTGCCCTTGTTCCCTAACGTGGTAGAAACCCTGCAATGCCTAAGGGATGGGGCTTGGTTTTGAATCAGAGATGGAGGACTGTGGCATTTCACCTTAGGGAAGCAAACTGTGGCTACTGAGGCTAAATCAGCACCTTTTTGGTTTGTTAAAACAATTTGTTTTTGGCAAGTTGTTAATTTCGTTATAATGGTCTTTGTTTTCTCAGAGCTAGTCCATGGAGGAAATAACCCCCAAGGAAATGGAAAGCTGCACATGAAGACTGGAACACAGAGGATGTGGGTTCGATCCTCCCATCTCTCCACCACCCGCCACACCCTCCACGAGCCATCGCCACGCCCTAGAAGCACACACCCCAGACCGCGGTCAGCCCTGGAGCTCCTGGTCAGGGCTGATCTCGCATAAGTAATAGACTGTCAAGAACAATGAACTGGAAGTAGTGATGGCTTTTCAAGTCCTGAGACTTGTCCAGGGAAATCATCTTAAGCTTGGGGGGCAGGGGGACATACTTAAGACTGGAGTGGTGCTTGTAAACTTTCATGAGCAGCTAAACTCAGGTATATATTGGGGAGGGACTACTCGTAGTATTAATGTGTTTGGAGCTGGGTCCAGTTTACAGAATTTTCATGTTGCCTTTAAAGTAAGTTTTGTTGTTGGTGGTGAATGTATTGTACATAAAGTGGGAAGGGTGGGTGGGGATGTGGGAGAGACGGAAGCCTAACTGGTGGGCATGCAGCGCTGGGGTGGCCCTTACTGTTTGCAGTCGCGTCACACTGAGTACCTGAGAGAGCTGAGAAGAGGGTAGGAAAGGCTTCGTCTCTGGCATGTAACTGTGCTTCCTTGGTGACCAGCTGTCCACAGAGAGCAGAGGTCCTGCCCTCCAGTCAGCCCAAGAGTCCAGTTACACCGCCCCTACCCTTTTGGCTTCTCAGCATGAAGGCAGAGTGCTCTTCTTGCACGGCCAACCAGCAACTTCAGCCTGGAAGACGGGCTCCCCCAGACCCAGGTTTCAGAGAGCAGCACCCTTGTGTCCTTCCTGATTTGCCACCAGCCCCCCCGACAGTTGCAGACCAGTACCAGGGATTGGGATCACTAGAGTGTTTTGCTTATTAGAAGGTAAAATGCACCATCCTCTTCACAGACCTGCCAGGACTGTGATCTGGAAGGCATCTCACAGAGCTTTCTGGCACGAATTACAGTTTGTGGAAGTGACTACTCAGGTTTGTATATGTTAGTATCAATAAAAAAAATTGCACAGTTTGGGATAGGAGAAATGTATTCTATAGATTTACAGTTTGAATTTAGGAATATTTCAGTATACATAGTTTTTATTCATTTTAAGTGGATTATAGTAAAATAAGTCATGGTGATTTAAAATAGCTATCAAGAACAAGTTCTTGGAAATCATTTGTCATATGTGATAGACAATTTTACAGTATTAAATTACTTTTTTACAGTTTTAGAAGTGAATTACACTGGATTTGCCTGTCTAGCATTCTGTATTTGATTTTAGCAGAGATGCCACCAAAGTTAGAGCCCATGTTTTAAACTTCTGAATATCCCACAAAGGGGAGGAAAAAAAACTTTAAAATTCCCTGAAATTAGAGGTTTTTGTACAGCTATTTTTAAGCATGTCTTTGCGATAGTAGGAACACGTCCATAAAATATTGATCTAGTTTCTTATAAATTCAACAGTGGCAGAGGTGAATAGAACTTCTCCAATTCCCACATCCTTCATGATATGTGGAACTGTCATGGTGTAGATTACTAGGCATGTACTATCAGCAGGAAAAAGACATGGGAAACATCAATATGAGATGAATGGAGCCCCCCCTCCCCCCCCAAATCCCAGCTCAGGGTAGTGGAGACTCACCGTGGATGTGTTGGGTGAGCAAGTGCTTACTGACCGCACAGTGCAGACAGGATGAGTCAAGCAGGGGACAGGATGCACAAAAGTCCGAATTTTCTGTAACAGACTTTGATGTCAAATATGGTGTGATTTGAAGTGGAATGAGTTTTGAGGCTGTGGCCTCATTTGATCTTAATCCTTGTTAGAAACCCATCACTGGTGTGGTCTAGTTTAAAGGAATAGAGAGGTCAGTGTCATTCTTGCAGGAAGATCAGAGTGGGAGGTCTGCGCAGGGCTGGTCAGCGCTTGAGCTGGTGTAAGCCAGCGTGGTTGCAGCCTCATCCCACCCATTTTCTGTGTTGGTGCAAAAGCAGGGAGGAAGGGGAGGAGGAGCAGCAGAACTTCACTGCAGCTTTGGGCCTGGTCAGACCCGTGCGGGCAAGAGAGTCCTGCCACTGACCGCCTTTCTCGTTTCACAGGGAAGCTGACGCGTGAAGGCCTCTTCTCCCCCCCCCCCCCCAACAGAGGCAGAGCAACTACAGGTTTCCTTCCTCTGGTGCTAAAGTTGTAGGGGTTGCCTTGTGCTGAAGAACTCTAGCTTGTGGTAGGGTGGGTACTGGGCCGTAGTTGAGCAGATTTTTGCCCTTTTCCTCCTGCCCTGGTGATAGCTGAGCAGCTGTACACACTGTTCGAGGTAACCCTTTCTCCTCACTCTCTCGGCCCCATACCCCCACTAATCTAGAGAGAAGCTGTGAACAATATAGGAAGAAATGAGTGAACTCCTTTATCCTTGAGCTCCCTTCTTGGTACGCAGAGGAGCGAGAAAACATTAAGGAGGAACCATAGGAAGCTGAACTACTGTATTATGTTATAACACTGTGAACAAGGCAAAGGCAAAATTGTCAGCCTCGTTGCATCCCGTGTGGGAATCTGGTCATGCATTGCACATACCACTGGTTCATCCTTTGTCTGATGTATCCTGAGCTTTTTCTGGTCTTTGAAGTGCGGATCTGCGGAAGCAGCAGTAGCTGCAGGACCGCAGGTGCACCCAGGAGCGCCGCGAGCCGCCAGTCCAGCCCCCGAGCCGGGCTGTCGCCCCTTCTCTTTCTCCCCCACCACTTCTTTCTCCGAGTGTCTTAAGCAGATGTGAATGCATTCGCCTCTCCCCCGGTAGGGAGTGGTGGTTGTGTGATGTGCTGTAATTAGAAGTTAGGGTAGGGAGGTCCTGAACAGATCTGTTCTCAGGCCAAAGGGACTTCCCGCTGTGTGACCACCACCTTGTGCTGCCAGAAGAGACAGCTGAGATGGAGCTAACTAGAAATACTCACGCCTACTTGATTGCACATTCGTGGTTGACTTTTCATTAGAATTGTTCAGCTAGAAACTCTAGCCCTCAGGCCCAAGAGAAATAACGATCCAGAAAGAAGATCAGAGCCCTTTCGGAGGTTTTTTTGGTTTGAGATTTTTCCCCCTCAGAGGCTGTTCACTTGAAAAGTTACCATTGGCTGACATTTATTATAGTAGATGCATGTGGAAAATAAATGTGACAAAAGAGCCTGATTGTGTTCAGAGATTTTTACATCTTTTTTTTTTTTTTTTTTTTTTAAAGAATAAAACAAAAGCCACGCCCTGGCCTGACCTGCGGGTTCGGCCCCTCAGGTAGCGCAGCGCAGCCGGCGTCAGGCCGCGCTCAAAGCGGACTGTCCGTGCGTGCATGTGGCGACCCTCCGCTCGGACTGTCCAGTGCTGCTCCTGCCCACCGTGCGCTGTCGCTGCTGCTCATGGCGTTTGCCGCCATGCAGCTCGCACTGCCGGAGTCAGAGGGGAAAAGTGTCATTGCGCCAGCGTCCAGCCGCCACAGCGGGGGCACAATCGGTCTCTGCTGCTTGGTTGGACTTTTTTTTTTTTTTTTTTATGAAAGTTGACACCTCTATATAAAAATCTTGGTTGAGCAGCCTTGATTTTTCGGTGAACTTTTAAATGAATCTTCTCTTAAAACCTAATTTCAGATGTCACAGGCAGTCCAAGGCGGGGGCAGCTGCACAGTGTCAGAGCCCTGACGTGCTGTCGCAGGCCCTCTGTTTTCAAAGAAATAAATTTCCTAGCATTGTGTCCCCTTTTGCGCCTATCAGCTCCCCCCTGCTCCTGCTGGCAGCCCCCAGTGTTGTCATGGGCCCACACGCGTGCGCCAGGATCACGCCCGCCTGGGGCCTGCAGCAGCACTCTGCAGGGCTTCAGGGAGGACACTGGGCTCGGGGCTGGGCATGCAGAGGCTGTTCCTGAGCTAGCACCAACCGAGGCTGGCCACGTGAGGAGACCGGCTCCCAGTGTGGCTTCTGGGGTTTCAGATTCTGCACCCCAGCCCTAAGAGGCCGAGCCTTGCCCTCACTCCCCTGAGGGGATCAGCTGGGGAATCCCTCTGTGTCCCGTCTCATCTTAAGCTGTGACACACTTTGACTCCAGGGTAGTGTTGGTCCTGCTCTGCTTTGTAGGCATTTGCTAAGGGTCTCCCTTGCTAGTCTCTCACTCTGCTCCAGGGGGCTGTGCACCCTAAAAATACCTGAAAGTGCTTGATCACCAGCTGTTGTCCTGCATGTGTGTTTGGAGAAGGTGGGTGGGGTTGGGAGCAGGGTTTATGGGTATTGAGTCAGTTCCTTGAAACGCTGACACCCCTTTGGGGCGCTCCATGACCCCTTCATTTCTTAGCTGGCATGTGGGCACCTCGCTGCTGCCTTGCTCACAGCTCCTGGGAGCCCGGCCAGCCTGCACCAGCCTGTGGTCACAGTGTCAGGGATTCTCTGCTCCTGCTGCAAAAGCCGTGTGAACTTCCCTGGCCAGTACTGGGAAGGGGAATGCTATTTATTTTTATATTGTGTATATTTTGTCGTGGTCTGCTGATGCCCTATTTTCACTGAGAGCGACACTTACCTCAATAGTTAGTTCGATATTGTGTGTTGGATAATTTTTAAGAAAACTTTTTAAAAAGCTTTTTGATCCTCTGGAGGTCTGTAGATTTATTTCCATATGAACTGGTTATTTTGTATAAAGTACATTCTTAAAATAGCAAGGCTCCAATAAGTGTGAGTTGTATGTGTCCGTGTGTCACTTTCATCCTCAGGACGAAGTTCCATCTGGACAAAGGTCTGAAAGAGGCTCTGGGGCCACCTTGTCTCCGCTCCGCTTGGTGCAAGCAGGCGGTATGGCAGCAAGCACTGGGCACAGAGCCAGTGCAGGTGACGGTGGTGTGTGACCGCAGAGAACTGCAAAACCGATAAAACTGGCAGTTCTATGTGCTGTCAGGGATGACGTACTGCTCCCAGCCAGGCCTGTCAGTACCCACCTCGTGTCCCCTGCACGTTGCCAGCCCTTGGTTTACCATCTGACGTAACTGCGGACACTCACTTGGATTTCTTCCCAAAATGTAGGG
The DNA here is from genome assembly GCF_000260355.1 of Condylura cristata. Classification (NCBI taxonomy): domain Eukaryota; kingdom Metazoa; phylum Chordata; class Mammalia; order Eulipotyphla; family Talpidae; genus Condylura; species Condylura cristata. The sequence goes on along the minus strand of NW_004567135.1, from coordinate 8,584,344 downwards.
CGGGATGGGAGCCCAGGAGGTGGTGTGCGGTCAGTACTGGGGAAGCAGTGGGTAGCCCTGGTCAGGAGCTATCATCAACGACCACTGACCAGCAGTGGAAGCCATAAGTCTAAGTAATAAGTGGTGATTTTCTTTCTTTTTTAAATTATGCATACAGAACTGGGGTATGGCCAAAGGTACAGGGGAGGTGAGAGGATTCACCAGATACAGAGTGGGGAGCAGAACAGGCAGATTGACATACACTGCTGAGGGGGGCAGCAGACAGGCAGGAGAGGTCTGCTGCGCCTTGTGGGTCAGCTCCCTGGGCAGTAATCAAACTCGTGCTGAAGTGACTGGGGAGCTCTAAATGGTTGCCCCACCAGGGAGTGTCCATGAGCAGTGATTTTCTACCTGCCCACTTTATTTCCAGTTCCTGGGGAGGTTTTTGTACTTTAGAGGGTGAGGATAGAGAGCAAGTAGTCCCTCGTGACTTTAGACCCTGGCCTATTTAAACCCTAAATAACTAGCCCTGTGAGTAATTTCATGGAGTGAATGTTCTACCACAAACTGCCCATTTCCAAATCTGTCCATTCAGGTTAGCACTTTCTAGGCCAGTGACAGACCTCGTCTTAACCTCCAGTTGTTTGATGTCAAATTAGTCCCATTATTGGCTGATAATTTGGTGACTTCCATCCTGTTACTGTTTTAAGACCGTGTTGACACTTCATTCTGCCATTAAAAAATTCTCCAATGTTAATGTCAATCACATTTCCTAGTTTATAGTCGGATTTCTGTGTAAGTTTTTAAACAAAAAGTAAAAATGATTAGTTAACCCCAGGTTGGACATGGTCAACTTGTGCATCTCACTTGATTTTCAGTTTCCCTGGGGCGGGGGGG
>NW_004567135.1:8575695-8583368 GCF_000260355.1 Condylura cristata | reverse complement strand
GGGGGGGAGGCAGCGCTGGGAGGACTCTGGCCTGGTAGTCTTGCCGTGTTGCTGGCTCGGGCTTGGACCGGGATGTTCGGCATCAACTCCCTGTGCACGGTCGTGCCACACCCTTAAAACACACGCGAAGTGTTCTGCTGTAATTCCCAGCTCCTTCCTGCTGTGACATGCATTTCTCACCAGCTAAAGGCTGAATTTTTTTTTGACATTTTCAACTGATGATGGAACTTGGCTCTTGAATGAGTGTTCTTCATTGTGTTTGCAAATTTATTCCCTTGTGACTAAGTGTCTTCTACTGCTCAACTCAAAACTTGCTGTGTTGGGCATTGTTCAGCTAGCTCTGTCTTGGGGGTTATTTGGCATTTGGCAAATCATGGATGCCTTACGCAGTTATCCGACTCAGGTGCTGCCTGAAATTGGGGCATGAAAGGACGCTAGTGGGGCCAAGAATCAGGGCAAAGGAAGACCATAAATGCCCATGAGGATTAGGCTCAGTCCTGACGAGCTTCCCACATGGAGCCGTCCAGAGGCTCTTAGGCTCCAGCTCTGTCTCTGGGAAGGAAGAACGTTTAGTTTTATACCCAGATACTTCAGGTACTCAGTTGGCCATGTTCTCCCCATCCCAAGTACACCACAGGGCTGAGGACATAGCATGGGGCTTCTTTCAGAGGCCGACCTTCACCCGGGAATCTTCCTGGAGAGGCGACTGGCCATTGTCAGCAAACTGTTATGCAAGAGGTGCCGATGGGCCTCTTCTCCCTAGCTGGACTCCAGGCCAAGAGGGAAGGGCCGGGCCGAGTGTCCAGGCTGACGTAGCCTGTCCTGCCCCTTCCCCTTCAGATTCTCTCTGGGTTGCCCTGAAGGTCTGTTTCCCTGGCCTCATGGTTGTTGGCTGGGATTTCTAAAAGGACATCTGTGCCCCTATTTTTCAGTCTCTGCCACCAAGGCTTACTCCTGGTGTCCCTAGGCAGTTTCAGCAAAACCGCCAGTGCGAGATGGACTGTGCGACACTGGCGTGAAGGCAGCTGGAAGGGCCCCAGACTGGCCATTGTGCGCTGAAATCTCAGCTCCCGCCCCAGCCATGACATGCATATAAATTCTGTGCCCTTGAGAAGTCTTCAGGTTTGGAAAAGGACAACCTGCTCCTAGAATCTGGGGTGTGAACCTCATTCCAGACAGCAAATGACAACGGAGCAGCCCGATTCTGGTCTGCTAGAAGTTGGCAAAAATTTTTAAAGCAGTGAAGCGTGTTCCTTGGATGCTAGCCAAGGTTCTCATTTGGGGAAGGAACTGAATCTGCAGCCTGGTGCCCCAAGAACGAAAATGAAGATTGTCTAACTCATAGTCAAGTTGTCAGTAAGTATTAAAGCCCTGCGCGTGCCCAGCACTCTGCCTAGTACAAGGTGGGGGGTTTGGGGGGAGACAGCGGGGGTGGGGGAGGGGGCTTCTGCTGCTCAGACTTCATAATGGAAGAAAAGATAATGCAGATAAACTGGACAACGTGAAGTGTTAGAATACACTGCTTAGCCTAAGCAGGCTGAGGGTTTTATTCTCCCTGCGTTTGCAATCAGTTGAATCAACCGGGAAGGTAGTGTGGGGGGGGGGGGCGTTCCTGGCCTTTCACTTGCCGGTAGGGACCTGCTGCATCATAGCCTGCTTGTTTTCCGCAGTCTCTTCCCAGTCCTCTCAAGTCGTCTTCCCAGTGTGAACTCTGCTTCCCATGGGCCCTAGTTCTGCTCTCTCTCAGTTGAGTGAGTCCTGTGGCATAATGCAGAAAATTCGGCCACCAGTGCAATACTAAGGGGATGATTCTCCAGACAACAGAAACTGGGACTTGGGGAGAAAGCACAACCTGCTTGTCACCCCACCTCAGCCTTCCCTGCAAGTCTGGGCCCTGGCCACCACCTGTGCAGCAGGCCTCGGCTTGCAGTCTTGAGAGCACCCCAGCACCACCTAGGACTTTGTTGGAGATGCAGATGCTGGCTTCCCTTCCACATCTGCAGACTCAAACTGGGTGGGCGCAGCCACCCTCTGCAAACTCGGAGAGCATCCTGCATATAGTCTTCAGGCCGCCTAATCGGAGCTGAACATACTCAAACCAGTTGCCCTTCAAAGCATCATATTGAGCTATGTAGCATTCTAGTGAGCTGCTGGTGAGTGTGGGGCTGGGTCACGGTGGTTCTCAGGTCCGAACTGAGCAGTACAGCAGAACAGGATGGGCTGCCCGCAGAAGCGCCCCCTGTCCATGCTGCCCTGCTGACACTGCCTCAGTTCTGCCTCCACCGCAGCTCACCCGTCTCTGCCACCCCATCCTCTGGACTGGGGGTGTTTGGGGAATCGGAGCCAGTGCTGCTCAGCCTCCTGCCAAGTCATCCTAGCCAGGTCTCCTGAGCTATCTAATAGTCTGTTTACTCCGAGGGTCTTTCCTGCAACTGCCGTGGCGATTTATTCCACCAGCTTTACTGAGCTGATGTCTGATGGACACCAGTGGCTGCATCCTAGGTGCCTGATGGGGAGTTAAACACCTGGACTCAAAAACCAGAGGCACCATTTGTTTCTTCTGGTCAGGGTTTTCCCAAGCTTGCCTGGTTGTTCTGGTGCAGCTAAAGCTATAAACCACTCCAAAGCCAGCGACTTGCCCACGTGAATATGCACGTGGTCATCGGGGAGTCCTGGGAAGATCAGGCTCTGGGTCACTAGGTCCAGGGTGGGTCCTGAGAAGTCAGTGTTGGCAGCAGACTCCTTGCAGGACATTGCTTTGACCGGAGAGAGGGGTCACATGCACTCTTGCTCCCCTGATTGCAGAGGGACGCCAGCTCTTAGGTTTCTGTGGACCCCTTTTCCAAATTTCACTCTTTGTATCAGTAATGGTCTCTCACCAAAACTGACTTTCCCTTGTGATTGGAAGCCCAACCTCCCTAAGCACACCCTACCCCCAATTAGCCTCTCCTTCCCTCCCTCTCTCCAATGTTGCTACCATTCCCTCTCAGTATGACATTTCTTTCCCTTCATCCAAAGTCTACAGTGGCGTAGAACCTGGAATTTCTTCTTCCACCACCTCACCTCATCCTGAAACTTGGCTTCCTCGCTTTTCTGGAACTGCTGGTTGATATCTAGCCTCAGCCAGATCCACTCTTCAAGGTTACGGGCCACCCCACCCAGCTCTTCTGTGTCTGGGCCTCTGTCAATTTTTCCTTCCCAAAAATGTGCGGATCTTACAGCTCCAGCCCTGACCTCCACCCACCTCACTCCTATGTCCTACAGTTCAGACCATGCCAGCTTCCAGTCGGCCTTTGTCACTTCCGGTGGACAGTGCCATCTGTGGTCCTGCAGCCACGACCCTTGTTTTGTAATCGTTCGCCATTTTAAGTTTTTTAATTACTAAAATGATTGCAGGCTGCCCACCCAGGACCCCTCTTGTCACAGAGCTTTTGTGTCCTTATCTGACAAGTCTCTTTTTTTTGCTCCTCCCAAAAAAGTAATTTTACTTTCTACAGCTTACCTATGACTGTTCAATATTTTTAAATTTATGTGTGCATACAGAACTGAAGTACAGGCCTGAGGGGCAGGGGCAGTGAGAAGCTTCACCAGAGACAGCGCAGGGGGCAGAACAGGCAGGTGGACTGAAATACACTGCTGAGGGCAGCAGCAGGCGGGTCAGGAGAGGTCTGCCGCGCCCTGTGGGTCAGCTCTGGGGCCAGGATCGAAGTAGCATCAGAGTGGCCGCCGCCAGATTCGCAGTGCTGTGCTTTTTAACAGTGTACCACCAGGGACGGCCCACTGCTAGCCTGCAGAATCCTTTGCGGTGTTACTATAATTCACATCAACACTGAGCCTGCCCTCGCCCTTCACTGCGTTTTGTCTCACGGCCTAGCTCCTTTGCGCGCCTTGTTTTCCTTTTTCACGTGATGAAAATGTACCGCTTGAACCTCACATGTTGAAGTACTTTCCAGGTGCATTGATCGCATGTACATCGTCCTGCAACCATCTCCGTCCATTGCCAGGACGTTTATTCCACACAGCTGAAACTTAACTCCCCACTTCCCCTCCCCAAGCCGGGTAAGGACTGTCCTACTGTGAACCTCTAGGGACCCCATTTGCATGGAATCCTACCATGTGTGTCACTTTGTATCTGGCTTTTTTTTTTCTCCCCCCTCCCCATGTCTGGCTATTTCACTTAGTGGGACATCTTCAAGGTTCACCCATGAACATACCGGAATTGAGACCGAATAATATTCCATTATATGCATCTGGCCACTGCTCATCCCCATTAGTGAATGCATGAGCTGTTTCCACCCTGAGGCTGTTGTGAATATTTCAGTGAAGTTGGGTGTACAAATTCTGTTCAAGTCCCTGCTTTCAATTCTGGGCATAGACCCAGAAACAATTGCTGCATCCTATGGTAGTTTTATATTGAATTTTTTTTAAAAAGATTTATTTGTACATACAGAACTGGGGTACAGGCCAGAGGTACAGGGGTGGTGAGAGACTCTGTCAGAGACAGGAGTAGAACAGGCAGATCAGCAAAGTATACTGCTGAGGGGAGCAGCAGGTAGGTCAGGAGAGGTCTGCTGCGCCATGTGGGTCAGCTCTGGGGCCGGGGATGGAGCCCACTGAAGTGCTGCGGCCAGCTTGCAGTGCTGTGTCCTAACCCATTGCACCACCAGGGAGGGCCCTATATTGAATGTTTAAAGATTTAGGCATACAGAACTAGGGTATAGGCCAGAGTGGTGGGGGGGGTGTGTGAAAGGATTCATCAGAGACAGTGGGGAGCAGAACAGGCAGATTGAAATACACTGCTGAGGGGAGCAGCAGGAGAGACAGGAGAGGTCTGCTGCGCCCTGTGGGTCCTGTCCCTGGCCAGGGATCAAACTTGTGCTATAGTGGCTGCAGAGAGGTTCATAGTGCTGAGACTTAACCCTCTGCACCACCAAGGAGGCCATTTGAATCTTTTGAGGAGATGCCTGCCACTTTTCACAGAGTTGCACTATTTTTCATTCCCATCAGCAATCCAGAACTTTCCATTTCCCCACCTCCTTATCAACATGAGTCTTCTGCTTACAATACCACTCACAGGTGGTTCTACTCTTTCTGATATACACTGGCACCCCTCTTTGCAGTTGCCACTTTAAACTTGTGTCAACAGCCAAGCTTTTCTTCCACCTATCTCCTCTCGCCACCTTCATGCCCTTGGATGGGATGATACATCTCCTGCTTTGTCCCGATGTATTTAAACAATTGCCAAGCCCTATCGGTTCTCCACAGAAATCACCTCCTTCCGCATGTAGGTTCTCATTTGATCTCTTCTGCATTATTGAAATCTCCCTGTGCGGCCATAAACGGGACTCACTCACGCCCTTTGGCCTTTCCTCCACATCCAGGTCAGCTTTCCCCTGCTGGCCAGGAAATGGGAGGGAAAATTACCCAGTGAACACCTTTACATACCAGACCATGTACTAACTGCTCTACCCCTGAACAGGAATCCCATTTCTTAGATGAGGAAGCAGACACAGCAGAGTTAAGTAACTTGTTGAAAGTCACAGAGTAAGTGGTAAGTAGAACTCAAACCAGTTGAAGAGCAGATTATTCCAGTCTTAGCCACTCTGCTTCACGACCTCATTTGACCCCCCACCCTATTGTAATGCATCTACTGATGGAGAAAAGCTTGAAATTAGGTAACTTGCCTAAAGTAAGATAGCTATTAACTTGGGAGCTGGAATTTGAACCCATCCCCAATGCCAAAATCGGCCCAGTGCTGATTCCTCATGGCTCCCAAATCCTGGGCCAGGCAACAAGCACCCCCACCCCCACCCCTCCCGCTCAGCCCCAGCCTGACTGGTCAGCTTTGTTCTCCCCAGCCGTGGCTTCTCCTTTGCCCCAAATGAGATACTTTGCCACTAAAGAGAAGCCAGGTTTCCTTTGCCCTCTCTGTCCCTGCTCGTCAAACCTAAAATCGATGCACCCTTCCCACAGCCCCAACTGGAAGAAATCTCAGCCCAAGTTCACAGCTCAGTTGTAACAGTCTCAGCCTAGAGAACTTGCCAAATCAACACCGGTGGCTGTGAACAAGTGACCTGCAGAGAAGGTGCCTGCGGATAGATGGCTGAAATTGCAGAGTCCTTGCAATAGCCAGCTGCCTGCAAGTAGGAAAACGGGAGTCTGAGCGCAGAGGTCAGCTTCTGGCACCAGGCCTGACAGGAGTGTTTGCTGTGCATCGATTTTCAGTTGTTTGTCCTCCCTGACCTCCACGTCTCTGGGGGTGGTGAGTCTTCCCCCTCCCCTCCCCCAGTTGCCTTGAGTGATTCGTCCCCCAGCCTGATATTTGCCCCAGTCATACCAGCAAGCAGCTGAGGGAGCACTGGCCCCCGCTGGGCAACCAGTAGCCCCTTTGGACTTTTATTTGGGGACTGGAGAAGAGGTGGAGGGCGTCGTGATTGCCTGTGCCTCCCCTGCCCCAAGGAGAAGGCGCCTCGTGGGCATGAAGAGGGAGGCAGGGCCTCTAAGGAGCTAAGACTAAGCCTCCCTCTGGCCCTGCAGCACGAATCTGGCTGGTGTCCTGGCATCCGGAAAAGGCAGCCGCTTCTCTGAACGAGGTAAGAGTTTGTCCTGTCTGACTGTGCAAACCGTAGCATTGGTAGGAAGTCCCTCTTCTTGTAAATCAACAGTTGGGTGAAGGTCCGCACCCTGGGAGTGGGACAGGCCTCAGGTCGCTGCAGAGTAAAAAGCGGGCAAGAGGAGGCGGCCGCTGCCAGGCTGGAGGCATCAGGCAGCAGCTCTGCCAGAAAGCTCCTTGTTTCCTGGGCACGGCTGGTGCGCGGGGCTCACCGAGGAGACTCGCGCTCTCGCCCTGCTGATGACAGAAGGTGGACGGGGAATGGGCCTCATCCCGGGCACGCAAGGGAGGAAATGTCCATGTCACCAGCAGCAGCATGCTAGAGGCCGAGCCGTGTGCCCGGGTGTCCGCCCCAGGCCGGCCTGCCTCTCTTCGCAACTCACAGCCTCTGAGCGGAGATGCCGGCCAGCGGGCCAGTGCCACTACCGCCGGGTGCTGGGGGCCACGGAAGAGACGCCGCGTCAAGATCTGACCATCTCGAGGAGGGTTGAAGGAAGAAGCTGAAGCTGAAAGAACAATTTGTAATTGGACAGGCAGACAGAGATGGGGAAAGAGCAAACTGGTCGCCAGGGACAGTCTGTGCCAGGCTCAGACACAGACTGACGTGTCCCAGGATCAAAGGGAGATCAAAGGGCCTGGGGCGCAGCGCTGGGTGAGTGGTTTGGGAGGTGCAGCCAAGCAGGGGAGCAGGGCCGGGCCAGCTCGGGGACTTGGGGAGCCCTCCGGGCAGAGGCGCGCTTGAACAGCCAATCTGAGGGTGCACCAGGGCGGAGGGCATCGGTGTGGCCCAGCGGCTACTGGGAGAATTTGGATGATGTGTCTGTGCAAGGCAGGACCGATTTTTCCCCAAGCCTGTTACCGAACAGAGTCTTCTGTAAAACCCAAAAATCAAAATGGAATATTGAAGTCGAATAATAAAAGCCTCTGTCAGGTTGCCACCGACATTTCTAGATGGTTCCTCCGCTCCTTACTGTCCCAGCACAGAGCCGCAAGCCTTAAGCTACACTGACTCCGGCTGGGTCTCTGCTGAGTCGCGGGACATACAGGCAGAGGCTGAACC
>NW_004567135.1:8572417-8575235 GCF_000260355.1 Condylura cristata | reverse complement strand
AAGCTGGGGTACAGGCCAGAGGTGCGGAGGTGAGAGGCTTCACCAGAGACAGAGTGGGGAGCAGAACAGGCAGATGGATTGATGCACTGCTGCGGGGAGCCGTGGCGGGGGAGGGTCAGGAGAAGTCTGCTGCGCCATGGGGGTCACTCCCTGGCCGGGACTGAAGTGCTGCTGCAGTAGCTGCAGACAGCTTCATAGGGCTGATCCTTAGCCTCTTGCGCAGCAGGGAGGCCTGGAGCTGCCTCATTTAGAAGTCAATTCCTGGATCCAGTAGAACTGAAGCGCAGTGAGGAAGGGCCTTGTTTTTGTGCCCAGCTGTGGCCTTGCCTCCTAGCATGGCCACTGGCACACAGCAAGTATTTGCAGAATGACTCAGGGGTCTCGGGATTGCCCTAGGGCTTGAGCAGTGATGGGCCCCGGTGCCAGGCTTGGAATTTTTGCAGGGACAGCACTCCTTTAAAACCTTAACCTCCGGACAGTCAGCTTCCTTCCTGTCGCCTTGGCTTCCTAACGCCTTCCCCAGTGCCAGAAATCTCGGCAAGTGGCAGTCACAGAATACTAAGGCGCCTGGAGGGAACTGCCAGGGCTGGGCTGCGGGGTGTGCGTCCCTCAGGGGGGGCAGGCAGAATGCACCAGGCAGCAGGCGGATGCTCTGTGGTAGAGACAAGTCTCCTCTGCCTACTGGGGGCTGGGCATCGGAACTGGGGACCCTAATTTCCTCTTAACACCCCAGTTCCAATAGCCAGAGAACCATACTTTGCAAAATAGCAGTTTGGCTCTAAAGACAGCAGGCAATGCTGCTTCAAAGGAAATTCTCCACTGCTTGAATCTCAACGCAGACAAAAGGGCATTCTCACATCCTGTTGTTTCCTGTCAGTCTTCAGGTGGCGACTTAGGTTTACAGCAGATCTTTCTCTCATAATAACTTATCAAATGTCTCAAAGAACAGCTAACGCACTTTAATTTTTTGACATCTTGCCACCAAGTGCCCTGAAGCTCCAGCTTTTGGACACCCGTGCTTGGAGCTTGAATTAATGACAGTTGGTACTATAAGAACTGTGTGTGGGCAGGTCAGGGGAACTCTGGGACCCCTAAACCTGCCTGCTTTAAGTAGGTTTTGCTACCTGCCACATCAAAACAAAACGTAAGCAAGCGTTAAGGACTTCAATCGAGGCCCTCAGCGGTGCAAGGGCCACAGCCACCTCAGCAGGAATCAGATCCCCCACCCGGGGGGTTGACCCAGCAGGTGAGTCAGGCCTCTCCTGACCCGCCCGCTGCTCCCTGCAGCAGTGTATTTTGGTCAATCCGCCCGTTCTGCTCATCACTCTGTCTGGTGAAGCCTCTCACCACCCTTGTACCTCTGGCCTGTACCCCAGCTCTATATGCAAAAATAGATAAATAAATAAGAAAAGATTTATTTCTTTATGCATACAAAAACTGGGGAACAGGCCAGAGGCGGAGGGGAAGTGACAGGATTCACAAGAGGCAGAGTGGGGAGCAGAACGGGCAGATCGACCAAAATACACTGCTGAGGGGAGCAGTGGGTGGGTCAGGAGAGGTCTGCCGTGCCCTGTGGGTCACCTCAGGGCAGGGATCAAACTTGTGCTGCAGTGGCAGCAGATAGCTTCATAGTGCTGTGCTTTAACCCACTGCACCAGCAGGGAGAGCCCAAATAAATCTTTTTTTTAAATTAATACAATCATTGTGCCATAAAGAGAAGAGAAAAAATAGTTTAGTATCCTCATGAAACACCCAAACTCACCCAGCCCCTCACGGGTACATGCCCACAAACAGACTGGCCCAAAGCAGGGCCTCTAAGGCCTGGAAGCTCACGCATCCAGGCACCTCCTGGTGGGGCCCACAGGAGAGGGCCAGGGGGGCAGGCGCGTCTGGAAGGAAAAAGCAAAAGCAAAATCCGACAGAGGCTGCCACTGTCAGCCTCCCCACGGGCCTCTAACACGCTTCTCCGTCCACGTGCCCACGTCCCTGGTCAAGTCCGAGGCCGAGGAGCAAGCACAGCTTCTTCGGTCTCTCTGCTCCTCCAGTCTTCCTTCCCCAGCTCTGTGCCTCTCCCTCCTCCTAATAGCTTCTCCCGCTAACTCTAACGCGCCTCACTCGCAGGAGTCACTGAAAACCACCAACTTCCCGGCACAGGATGGGGGCGCTTCACAGTGCAGTCTCTGACACTTTGAGGTCTACCATTTCCATTTGCAAATTCACCCCTCTTGCTCATATTGGGGATAATTAGGCCGCCTTCTGTTGGGGACATCAGAGGGAACGCCCCATGATCCTGCATCCTGGCACTGAATCAGCTGTTTCGTACCATCCAATACTCCCGGTAAGGTGCTATTCTTCTAGTTTGAATGCAAAGGTATGTTGGAATGAAGTGATTTCGTGACAGGCCAGTCAGGCAGCCCACATAGCCAAGGACAGGAGTGTCCAGGTTCTGTTCTCTGCCCTTTATCCCAGCAGTTCCCTCATGGCTGCTGCTTGTCTCTCCCCAGAATGCCCCGACTCCTCCCCTGAGGAGGACTCTGAGGCTTAGTTTGGGTCTGTTTCATTCCATCTCCTCCTTCCTTCTCATCTCCATCCCTGAAGTCCAAATGGCACAGGTAGGGAAGTAACAGGAAGCTGGCAGCACTGATGTGTTTATAATGTCATGTGCCAGCGTGTGGCTTTCATGCTTCTCCACACACATGTGCGTTGCTTTGACCTCTTTCCAGGGAAACTGCAGCCCAGATAGGTGGTGATTCACCACCACGAGGGACGGTGGTGGCTCAGGCCAGTCTCTACCGAAAACCTGCACACTCTCCATTCA
>NW_004567135.1:8531283-8572030 GCF_000260355.1 Condylura cristata | reverse complement strand
TCTTCTCCAACTGCAAAATCTAAGTCACAATCCCGTTTGTTCTCACAGTTTCTTGCTTGCTTACTAAGGTTCATTTGTGAGGAAATCTGTTATCTACTCTTACCACAGCTAGATAGTCTACTTCAAATATTTTGAGCACCAGCTGCCTCTGGCCTGAAAGATAAGCAAATTTGACTAGGCTCCAGTGTGTCTGAGAAAACTTTGTTTTCTACCTTGTCTTCCCAAACTCCTGTGCGGAGCCAGGAGGAGGGGCCCTCTTTAGGTAAAGTGTGACTTTCCTTTTGACTAGGATCAGATAGTCTGGGTACTTTAACCCTGACAGGAATGTGTGTTCTCTTGTTATTAATGATAGCTACCATTTCCCAAACACATCAACTTATTTAAGCTTCACAAAATCCCTTGAGGCCAGTTTTGCAGGGGGGTTGTAGGGGCATGAGGGAGGGTACACAAAGCATCAGAGAAATGAAGTGACTTACTTCAGTAAATCAGATAATATAGCCAGAATCTAAATTCGGTTCTGCCTGACTTTCAGCCTGACATGAAGGCCCTCATAAGTCACTAAGCAGGCTTTTGGAGGAAGCTCCAAGAGAATGCTAAGGCCCCAACAACTTTCTACATCCCTTGGGGCCCCAGAGAGCAGAGCTGGCTCTCTGGACCGCCTTCCCAGAAGCCCTTGCAACTGCCTAGCTGTGGGGTTAGGGCAAGAAGCTTCAGCCCAGGAGAGTGCAGTGCCCCTGGAGGAGGGGGCCGGTACTCTGGCCTCTGGTCCCTCACCTGACTGACCAGACCTGGGGGAGGGAGAGGTGCCAGGGAACTGTTAGGTAGAAGGGTGTCTGGGCACGCATGGACGTGGGCTGAGGTCAGTGGAGCGGCCATTCCTCACCCTCCCAGTTCCTGCTCTCCGTGCCGTCTCTGTGCCTCCCCCTAACCCTGCCTCCCCCTCCTCTGTGGCCTAGTATTGCAGCGAAACTCATCAATGGAGGTGTGGCGGGGCTCGTAGGGGTGACCTGTGTGTTCCCCATTGACTTGGCCAAGACGCGACTGCAGAACCAGCAAGGGAAGGATGTCTACAAAGGAATGTAGGTGTCACTGGTGGTGGTGGTGGGGGGTCACCTGCCAGGTTTCTTGAGGGAGTGATGGGGTGGGGGGTGGGAGAAGGCAGTCTACTGGGGTGTGCCCAGCAGGTTCTGGCCACGTGGGAAGGGGACTGATGGGAAGCCTCGCTCGCCACTCACTTGGCTTCGGCCGGCTTTCAGGGTCGACTGCCTGATGAAGACGGCGCGGGCCGAGGGCTTCTTCGGCATGTACCGAGGTAGGCTGTGCGCCCCTGCCAGCTGTGGCCTCGTGCAAACAGACGGTGGCCCGGGGCTGCAGACTCTGGGGTTTCTAGACACTGGGCATTGGGGTTCCTTTAGTCAAGGAATTCCCGGAATGGGGCCTGGCCCAGCTGAGCCCCATTTGCTTTGCTTATGTCCTTGTGTTCTTTGATGGAGACAATGGTTGTGGGTAAGTTTGGGGGCAGCGGTGAGCCCCAGAGTAGTCCCGGAGCCTGGGCCCCCTCCTGACACCACCACTGCGGGTGATTTAGGAATGGGCAGCTCTCTGCTCAGGGCGCCCAGCCAGCGGGAGAGGAGGGGAGCTGGCAAGGGCAGAGGAGAGGAGGGTTTGCTCTCCAGAGGGAGGTGCCGGGTGGGTGGGTGTCCGGTGAGTCACTCTGTGCCCCGGGGTCTCTACTGGGGCAGAGTAGCTGTCACCACGCCATGCAAATGGACGCCAAGCTGTGCTGACAAGGAGCTGATAAGCTAGATCTCCTGAGAGAGAAAACCAACTGGTCTGCATGGCCCCCAGCACCCCCTGGTGCCTGTGCGACTGGGTAGCACAGCAGCCACTGAACCCTAACCCCTGGCCCCCAAGACCTTCTTACTGGGGTTCCTTTGGAAACCTGTTCATTTATCGCTGGAGCTGGGCGAGGCCCTGGCAAGTATAAACATAACTGCCTGAAAAACATGCATAGCTGCTTGATTACTGCATCGACGAGCCTAGAGAGGAGACACAAGACAAAGGCAACATGCCGGGACCAGGGTTGAAGCAGGGAACTGAAGGGAAAATGTGGTTTGGAACAGGCAGAGGCCCCTCGGTGCTCGCCCCCAGGACCCCCTTACTCCCAGCACGGGTCTGGGGGACTAAGAGGAGGTTGTGTGGGGGGGGCGGCTCGGCAGTCTGCTGCTGAGGGACCTGAAACCTGGCCTCCGTTTGTCCCCTCCAGGGGCCGCAGTGAACCTCACCTTGGTCACGCCGGAGAAGGCCATCAAGCTGGCCGCCAACGACTTCTTCCGGCAGTGGCTGATGGAAGACGGGTAAGGCCACGAAGGGGAGGATCACTCCCTGCTTGTTGGTGGGTTTTTCTTTCTTAAGATGTTTTATGTATGCACCCAGAACTGAGGTGCAGGCCAGAGGTAGCGAGAGGATTCACCAGAGACCGAGCGGAGAACAGAACAGGCAGATGGACTGAAGTCCACTGCTGAGGGGAGCAGCCGGCGGGGGCAGGAGAGGTCTCCCGCAGCATGTGGGTCAGCTTCAGGGCCGGGGGATTGAACTCGCACTGAAGTGGCTGCAACTGGCTCACAGTGCTGCATCCTGACCCGTTGCACCACCAAGGAGGGCCACATCGGTGGGTTTTTACATCTGACTCCAACTTCCCAGCGCCATTTATTAAAGCCACGGCGTTTTGCTTCCCTGGGTGTCCTTGTCAGGGAACCGACAGTTCGTGGGAAACCTCTGGTCAAAGAGAGCCACCACATGTGTAGGCTTATGTCTGGGCTCCCCTTCTCTTCCATGGGTGTGTGCAGTTGCTCTGTGTAGGCACAAACGCATCCCTACAGTGGGTATGATGCTATTAATGTCAACTTTCGGGCAGGTGCCACCTGTTGTAACGTTAGTCTCATGTCTCTAAGGAGTCCAAGCCTTAGACACAGGTGACTTTTCACCCAGCTGATGGAGTGGCAGCCAGTGAGGACAAGGCTGGGAAAGTTCCATCAGCCAGGGCGGGTCGAGGGCCGGTGGGCAGCGGGGCTGCCGGGCACTGAAGGGTGCTGGTCCCACAGGATGCAGCGGAATCTGAAGATGGAGATGCTGGCGGGATGCGGGGCTGGAATATGCCAGGTGGTGGTCACCTGCCCCGTGAAAATGCTCAAGATTCAGCTGCAAGATGCTGGGCGCTTGGGTGAGGCCAGCACCGGGTGAGGCCCCCTTCGCGTGGATCAGAAAGGGCCGTGGTCAGAATAGACGGCTCCACATTCTGTGGGACCCACTTCCTAGGTCGGTAGAAGTCTTTATTTCAGTCACGATTCTAGATGTCAGTACTGCCAGCTTTGGACAGAGCAGGAATGAGATCTCGATTCGGGAAGACGGGGAATACTGACAGTGCCGTGACGTTTAGGCTTGCTTTCCTAACGATTTCAAGAAAGGTCAGCAGCGGCTCGCGACCATGCCACCAGGGGAAGCCCTGTTACACCACAGCATGTCCCAGCGGCCGGCCCCTCGTGGAGGCAGAGGGAAGCTGCTCCTGTGCCTTCAGTGTTCTCTAGAAGCTTGGTCCTTTCCTAAGTCCCGGTCCTCTGGAAGCAGAGGACAGGCACCAAGCACTGATAGATAGGCTTTTTTTTTTTTTTAAGATTTGCTTATGCATACAAGAACTGGGGTACAGGAGAGGCCTCCGGCGCCATGTGGTCACCTCCCTGGCTGGGGGTCAAACTCCTGCTGCAGTAGCTGCAGACAGCTTCATGGTGTTGCGCTTGATTTAACCTGTTGTGCCATCAGGGAGGACACCATACATAAATGTTAAAAATAAATAAATACATAAAGCCACGGAGGCCATGGTCGCGCCCCAGGAAGCATCCCGGACATCCAAGAATGTGCATGTTTCATCGCAGCCAAAAAATGAACCTTCTGAAAGTCGTCTTAAGTGTCACAGCACTTTTAGACTTTGCCTAGGCTTTCCAGTCCTCACTGCGAGACCCCTCATGGAAACAGAGCGCGGGGAAGGGTTCTAGCCGGTGCTGGCTGTCCCTGGCCGCCCCAACAACAGGAACAGGGTCTTGCGGTGCCTGTGGGGCCTGGGCTGTGAGGGGGTGTCCTTTCCCCCCAGTCGCCTCAGCACCCACCTCCTCCGGCTCCTATGATGCGGGCTCGCTGCCGTCCCCCTCCAAGCGCCCGTCCGCCACCCTCATCGCCTGGGAACTGCTTCGCACACGCGGCCCGGCCGGGCTCTATAAGGGGCTGGGTGCCACTCTCCTCAGGTGAGGCTTCTGCCCCAATTCGAGACACAGAAAGGGCCATGAACGGGGTGGGGGGGGCCTCCCATACACCTGAGGACTTGCAGGCTCCTTCTCTGGTGACAGCCCCGAGTACTGGGTGTTCTGTGCCCGAAGGCGCCTGACAGTGCCTTCTGCGACGGACCGCGGACGGGTAAACCAGTAGACCAACCCTCTCGTGCCAGTCGCTGCTGCCTGGCCCAAGCCCTTCAAGCTGGCCAGGGCAGCCCAGCCCGGATGGTTCTCTCTAGAGTGGGTGAAGAGTGTAGATGTTGCCTCCACGCACGCAGCCCTTAGTCAGAGCTCTTCACCAGTCACCGCTCGCAGCTGTACTCACACCTTAGCCAGCCTGCCCCCTTGAATAAACAGTCCCCTGGTAGGACAGCCGTGGGGGAAGGGGAGAACGGGGACACTTCTGCTTCCCTTCATGTGGTCTCTGTGCCGTGTTATCCCCAGGTGCAGAGCGGGAGCACAGCACTGTGGACTTGCCTCTGACTTGTCTGGTGGCTCTGTGGCCCCTAGGAAAGGGGGCATCAGTGGAGGGAAGGGGGTTCGGGGCGGGCGCCCCAAGCAGCACGTGGCTCAGTGTTCCCTCTTCCTCCTGCAGAGATATTCCCTTCTCCATCATCTACTTCCCGCTGTTTGCCAACCTTAACAACTTGGGCATCAACCAGCTGACCGGGAAGGCCTCCTTTGCACATTCCTTTGTATCAGGCTGTGTTGCAGGCTCGGCAGCTGCTGTTGCGGTCACGCCCCTGGATGGTGAGTGCGCGGGAGGGGCTTCAGGAGGTGGCTTGCTTTGTTTACAAATGAGGCCTCTGTCTAGTTGTTATTGCTTAAATTCTTTTTTTTTTTTTTTTGTAGAACTGGGGTGTCCCACGGAGGTTTTGGGGGTGAGCAGATTCACCAGAGACAGAGTGGGGAGCAGAACAGGCGGATCGACTGAAATCCACTGCTGAGGGGAGCAGCGGGTGGGACGGGGAAGTTGGTTGCCTGTGGGTCACTCCCGGCTGGGATCGAACTGGGACTGTGATGTTGATAAGGCTGAGACTGAACCCCCAGGCCAAGAGATAATTCTGTATCTTAAGAAAGCCTCCCCAACCTGAAAATCCTCTTGGGTCACAAACTGTGGCCACCGGCAGAAACGCATAAAAGGTCCTCACAGAGAAAGCGGCCACGGGCCCTCTCCTCACCTGGTACCTTTCATCATTCTTGCCCACCTCCAGCCCAGCACCCCCTCCCACACACCCCCGAAGCTGTGAGTGACAACTATAAATGACTGCTGATTTTTAAAAATGTGAAGCTGAGCAAAGTGTGAGAAGACGACGCTGCGGTCTTTGGCCCTCGGCTCCGAGGGACCCAGAGGGCTGCGCGCTTCCTAAGTTTTTCCTTAAATGAGGCCCAAAGAGGGGGTGAGCTTTCATTGCAGATGGCACAGGCAGAGCCGGCCACAGGACTGCTGGGTGTGCTGGCTGTGGCGGGACACCCGGGCACCTGTGCTCAGGCCGCCCCCAAGGGCTAACTTGTGCTGTTTACTCTGGCTTCAGTCTTGAAAACGCGAATCCAGACCCTGAAGAAAGGCCTGGGTGAGGACAGCTACAGCGGGGTCACTGACTGTGCCAGGTGAGTCCATGTCCGCTGTAGGTCACGGAGGGACAGTCCCCTCCGCGCTGGTGTCTGCTGACACACGCCAGCAAAGTTTTGTTATTGACCAGTCCACTCCGCACTTTGAAGTCAGCCCCTGTCCTCATCTTACAAGTCTTGAGAGCTTCGTTCTTCTTCCTTGCGTCCCTACAGCGCCTTTCTCCCGGTCTAGCCGACCAGAGACGAGGCCAGTCTTGTGTGCAGGCCGGCTGAGCGCTGCATGCACCCCCAGCCCCTGCAGTGTGACCCCTGCTCAGGGGAGGGCCGGAAGGTGGTGAGGCCACCACAGCCTCTGCCGCTCAGCTCACTGGGCTCTGCTTTCTCTTCAGGAAAGTCTGGCGTCAGGAGGGACCAGCCGCCTTCATGAAAGGAGCGGGCTGCCGGGCCCTCGTCATAGCCCCCCTCTTCGGCATTGCCCAAGGCGTCTACTTCCTCGGGATAGGGGAGCGCATCTTGAAGTGCTTTGAGCAGATGTAGTGGGGCTTGGGCCCTGCACCGGCCGCCGTCTCTTTAGCCCAGGACTTCCAGAAGCCCCTAACAACACAGTGAAAATAGCGTTTGCCCTGGTTTTATTAACCTCAGCTCAGCCGGGCCGTGTGGGCCCTAATGTGTAGCGCTACCTCACCTCCGAAGAAACCACCACGCCCTAACAAGCAGGCTGGGAGGCCCCTGTTCTTCCTTCATGGCTCTGCATTCGTTTCCTTCGGGGCTGGAGCTACCAGCGACTTCCAGAAGCCCTAACAAGCTCCTTTCAGTCTCAGTGAAGATCGTGTCAGCCTTGTATTCACCACAGGGACTTAACAGTAAAGAGAAGGGGGGTTTCTACATTTTACATTTCTGCTTGACACACAAACCTAGTATACTTGAGTCAAGTTGAGAGTCTTGTTTTGTTAATTCTGATTTCTGTAATTTAGGGTTAGCCTTTGTTGACTTGGGTAATAAAGGGAGGATCAGGGGAGCAAGGGCCCGTGAGAGCCCTCAGGGTGCCTAGTTTGAGAGCAACTGAGTCCTCGCCAGGGCAGCAGGGCTGGGCCCTCCCACGGGCCGAGGACACTGTCCAATCCAGCCAACCTGTGGGAGTCTCGCCTCGTTAGTGGGGACATCAGTGTGTCCTCAGCTATTCTGTGTCCATTTCCCATTCATGAAGCCAGTCTCTATTGGTGGAGAACAGCCAAAGGGACATTCACGTCTTGATCCAGTCATTTCATGATCCCATCACCGAGGAACGCGTTTGCTGTCTCAGCGCACCCAACTCCTTCCCCAGAAGGCTGCTCTAGCAAGGTGGGACCTCATACAGACCTGGGGTCCTGTCCAGAAAGACC
Organism: Condylura cristata; assembly: GCF_000260355.1. NCBI lineage: Eukaryota > Metazoa > Chordata > Mammalia > Eulipotyphla > Talpidae > Condylura > Condylura cristata. The sequence goes on along the minus strand of NW_004567135.1, from coordinate 8,564,751 downwards.
TGTGTTTACGTTAGCCCCACCTAGAACTGCAGTGAATGAGAAAAGGGCAGCCTCGCTGTCTACCTGGAGCAGGGCTCTGGACACAGACCTAAGGTCAAGTTCCACTTAGTTGCTGCAAGACCTCAGGCCATCTCAGTGGTCATCAGAGAAGCAGAAGAAAGGATTTATTCAGGCCTAACACCGGTAACTCCTCTTAAGATACCCAGTTTTTCCAACTCCGCCAAAGCTAATAAAACTATTTCTTCAATAAAGCTGTCAAACCCGAGAGGACACGGGTAATACTGGACACCTGCCTGTGTGGTGTGTGCATCACAATCGCGAGGGGCGGGAGGGCGTGAGGCTAGGGCAGGGTCTGGGTAACGTGAGCAGGAAGCGCCGGGGAGGACACATGGCTTCAGGATCTGGCAGCGGTCGGCCCGCAGATGCCGCAGGGAGTCGGAACATGCTTTCTAGATACCTCGGTAAGCACTGACCTCGCAAGCCACAAACGCACAGTACTTTCGCATAATAATTTGCAGTGAAATCCACATAAACCTTTTAATAAATAAAGCATATTCGTGGCTTAGAATTTAAATCACATTTACAGATGAGGAAAACGTCTAGGCCCAAGCAGGCAGCAGCGCAGCTACGGCTGCCGGGAGGGTGTATGCCCACATGCAATTGTAGCCTAAGGAGACGTAACAGTGGTGAACACCAGACCCATCACCCCCTACACTGGGCAACCGGAACCAGAGGACCAGCAGCCTTGAGTTTCATGCAACCACCATCTGGTCCCCTCACCTTGATGCTGCGGAAGCAGGCGAAGGTCGGGTAACTTTCCGTCAAGCCAGAGGTAGGTTTCCTGACCTTATTAAGTGAAACTTTCTCTCATTGTTAATTAGGCCAAGGGCATTAGCTACAGAAAGGTATCCACTGATAAATACAGGATATCAGAACAGCAAGGAGGAAATGACAGAGATAATCTTGTTTCTTCAAATACCAGAAACTTCCATATCATAGTTGTAGAGCAGTGGACGAGTTCCGCCTCCCACAGGTTTAATCCAGAAACTTCCTGTTGGCATTTGCACCAAACAAGGCTCCCCGTACTTCTGGCATCATCTGTGAAGAGATAAATTCTTTTATAAATAAGCACTGTTGGCTGGAGCACCTGGAAATGATGGCCAGTCACTGAGAACTCCCAGAGCTCAGTGCATCACGCCTGCCCTGGACCAGAAGCCTCGGTGAGAAACTGCCAACTGCAAATCAGTGGTTAAGGCTGATTCTAAAAGGCATAAATTAAAAAACCTGAAGAGCTACAGTTATTGTCTGAGTGACACAGGAAGCGAGATCAGTCCATGAACGACATCACCTCACCGTACTGCGCTGGGCCCTGTCCGTCCGTCAGCGACGACCGCGTCCACTCTGTCAAGCAGGACACCTACAGCGCCAGCTGTGTGAGCGCTCAGGTGGCTCCTGTAGTCCTTAGGCCTCAGCCTCAAACTCCGGGGCCACTGTCCAGCATGCAGCTCCAGCCACATGTGGCTACTGCACGTGGAACGTGGGCAGCGCGCTGGGCGGTGGCGCTAACACTCAAGCTTGGCCGTAAGACGGCCAGTGGGCCAGTGCCGCTGGCTCCGCCCTGCGAGGAAGCCCGGCACTGCGACAACTGGATTCTACTCGTTTCCTCGACTTTATTTCTCACACAGTGAAACACCCGAAGCAGCAGATGTTTCAATCCCTTTAAAAATGCATCTGCTGTGGTTCCCACCGTTCTTGCTGGGGAGCTCTGGCCAGCATCTCCGTGTGGAGTAAAACCTAAACACTGCAATGCTAGACAGCCCCACCTCCTCCTCCTCGTAAAGGCATCTCCTCGGGAAAGGCCTGATCCCCATGCCTTTCAGCAAATGTCAGAGATGCTGAGTGACAGATCTCAAAAACCAGCGAACAGACTTGCAAGTTCTCTGTGCAACTGCAGTTCCAGATGAACTAATGAGACGCACTCCCACGCTCACCTGCTGGGCTATGAGGTCCAGCCGGCTCTCGAGGGTATTGGAAACCTTTATTTTACGGTCCCCGTTACAGATCTCAACTCCGCCAGCTCTGAAAAGAACACAGGAAATAACAACTTTTAAAGATTTGAGGAAGCCCGACACGCGGCACTTTTACCCCACTCCCGAGAGTCTGGTGTGTGGGGCCTCGGGGCCGCGAGGGGCCAGCAGACAACAAGGCTTGACGCTGACTCAGGAAGCTGCTGAGGGCGTCAGACATGCGCGCTGTAACCTCACTCGCCAAGTGGCGTGGCGCCACCCTACCTGAGAGCACACTACCGTGCTCTCCCCAGAGCACGGAAAGAGGAAGGCCGGAGGTCCAGTTTGCAAACAAGCAGGGAGGGAGCTCTCACTGGACTCCTGGAAGGTGAGATCCCGCTACTCATCAGGGAGCCGGCGGCTGCGCTTCGGGGCTCACTGCGGCCCTAGCCACACCCCACGGCCACCCCAGTCCTCCAGCAGGGCTCAGAGCCATCACGGTGGTCCCCAGGGACCACGGTTCTACTGATGCATTATAATTTTGGCAAACATTTCTCCAAAGAAGCAGCTGTGAGAGAAAGGTTGTGAAAGGCCTGGTGAATTTTCTTTGGAAAATGATCACAGACTCCGAGCTTAGTGGTATTTTCTTCTTCCATTTCCCTGTGAGCCTCCAGGGTGCTTCCTCTAACAGTGTCCTTCCTACGGGCACAGTCCGTCCTCCGCTGAAACCCTGACCCGGGCTGTGACACGAAGCTTCCTTTCCGGGGCCGGCAGCGGGACAGGAAAGCACCGCAGTGAGAACAGCGCCCGTGCGCCAGGCAGCAGGGCCACAGGCCAGGGGCTCGCTATGGCTGCCGGCGGCCCTGAGACGCTCGGCACCCGCGCCAGCCTACAGACAAGGGAACGGCTAGCAAGGCTGAGCAAATGGGTGCATTTGTATAATAAAATGATAATATTAAAAAATCCACTTTAGGCCATCCCTGGTGGCGCAGCGGGTTAAAACACAGCACTGAGAAGCTAAAGCCACTTCCGCATGAGTTCGATCCCCGCCTGCCCTGGAGGAGACCACATGGCGTGGCAGACCTCTCCTGACCCGCCCGCTGCTCCCCTCAGCAGTGTACTTCGTCGATCTGCCTGTTCTGCTCCCCACTCTGTCTCTGGTGAATCCTCTCACCCTCCTCATCTCTGGCCTTTACCTCAGTTCTGTATGAATAAATGAATAAATCTTTAAAAAAAAATCTACTTTAAATTGCACTGGAATAAGTTCACAGTCATTTATCTGCAAGTCTGAAATCCAAAAAGCACCGAGAACAAGTCTAACTCATGTGGCTCCAAACTCGCTTTTTAGTCCGCTGGCAGTAAAGGACGATCAGGTCCCTGTCCCCTGCAGTGTGACTATTTCTGTGTCCATTCAGAAGCAGCACTCTGACTGTGGGGGCTGAGGGCTCCCCTGTGGGAAGTATTACGTAATATGTGGTACAGACCCATCTTGCTCCCCATCTAATCAGAGCATGAGTGGACCCAGCTTTGAGTCTGGGTACAGAACCGGGGCCACGTCTCTGCCGCGGGAGCTGGGCGCACAAGCACATCCGATGGCTGACAAGAGAGAACCCTAGAGTGCTGACAGGTGCAACAGCTGCAGGTGCACAGCCAGGCCCCCTCGCGGCCGACAGCCAAGGAGAAAGCCCACTCTGCAGGCCCCGTGTCACGCCAGGCTCCCTGCCAGAGAAGCTGCACGCTGAAGGCAGAGCGCTCCTTACATGTCCTCAGGCAGGTAGGCCTCCTGGTCAATTTGAACGTCAACATCTTTCTTAGTGGCGATTTTGTACATAGGGATTGCTTTTTGCACCGCTGCCTGGAAAAGCAAAAAAAAAAAAGATAAAAGGTTGCAGCAAACGAAACCTACAAGCAAGGATGGTCCCATTTATTTCAAGGAGAATAATCTGAAATGGGGAAGGGTAGAGGTGGGTTTTCAATGCCATTAGTGCTGAAGTCCTGTCTTAAACAATGTTGTGTCTATTCTGGTAGACACAGAAGCTTGACTTTTTCTCTGACAGCTTTATTAGTTGACCAGATTTGCCCATGTCCTCAACCCTTACCTGCTCCTCAGTCTAACAGCACCGGTTAGATCTGCCCGCTGACTTGGGCTCTGACACTGTTAAAAGAAAAAAACCAGCGTCCTCTAGAAAGGGCTAGCCGGCAGCTCAAGCCTGCCACGGGACGGCCGTCACCTTGCTGGGTTCCCTGCTAAGTCTGGCTGTGTCTGATTCGCTAGGGTGGCAGCACAAATGTGGATCGGATGACTGACACGCTTATAAATGAAATCCTAATTTGTGATTTTATATCGGAGGGGCATGACACCCGTGTCCTCTGGCTGGCACACTGCTTCCCAAGGGACAAGTTACTTGGGGAGATAAAGCATAGTAAAAATGCAATTATGTACTGTAAATGTGCTAATTTATAACAAGAAGTAGAACTGCTAAGGGACTAAGCACCCACACGCCTGCATGAAAACGAGAATCTTCTGGAAGAATCTGAAGGGCAGCGTGGCAAAACAGCATGAGCGGTCCTCCCTTAAACAGAACCTAGGGAGCACCTCACATTTGCTCCTGGGGCTGCAGTTACACTTTTACAACCACCAACCTCCTCTCCTCCGCTAGGATTAGGAAGTTCAGTCGGCCAGAGCCACGCCTCGGTAGTCTAACAGCAGCCTGCCTCGTAAGGGACACTGCCTATCTGCGCTCTAATCTGCGTAAGCTGCTTTGACTGTGGACTCTCAGATGAGGGCCTTCCCAGAGAGGGAGGGAGTCACCAGAAGGAGGGGACTAGTCCAGACGGCAGCTTGAGGCTCTTGCAGAAACTGAGGTGTCACTAAACACTTAAATTAATACCTAGTGTGGATTAAGAACATTATCTGAGCTGTGAGCTACTCGAACATATTTTATTCTTGGTGCTTCAAAATGCTAATTAAAAAAAAAGATCTCTGAGCACTTTACCTTGACCAGAGGGAAGTCCTGTTTCCTGCAACGAACAATCATTCGGGGCTCCAGCAGCTGGTACAAACCCTGGAAGACGCAGCAGATGCAGTTAGTACCAATGTAAGCTACAGATAGGGCACCAACAAAATAAAAAGTTTCTAGATGTTTTCATCAGATTTGGGAAGTATCAGAAAGTTCCCCTGCAGGCAACACATCTATTATGAGAGCAGGGAAAGATTTTGATGTCAGAAGCCAGATGAACATACCCAATGGTGGTAGAAACCGAATTTACATGGGAGCTTCATCTTACATCAAAAGGGTGAGATATTGCAGCTGAGCAGTAAGCAATTAAGAATGTACAGTGTTTGGGTGGAACCCCAAAAATCTCTACTTTGGTAATTATTTGCTCTAAATTTATTTTTCTGAACCTCAAATTAGGCAAGTTTAAAGTTGGAGGCCGCAAGCCCCTCTGACCCCTGACTCGTAAAGGGCTCATACGACTATAACAGAGACTGCTAAGCCTCAAGTGGGCCACCCGCACACTCCCTCAGACCGCATACATTTCTCCAAACTGAGGAAAATAGCAAAAGGAAAACAGCTAAGGTGAAAAAATTGGTAAAAAGGGCTGAGGCCTAGCCTGTCGATTCTGTACGAGCTGTAGCTATAATGGCAGAACTGGCCAAGAAGGTACCTGTAGCACCAGCCCATCCAGCAGCACTTGGTACCTGGTTGTATCTTTTACCACTTTGCTGAGTCTCTGTTTCGCTTCCGTTAGTAGGTCCTACGAAGAGTGGAGAAGACAAAGTTATACCCTGACTATCTAGATAGTCAGCTCAGAAGCCACCAGGTGGCTGGCCCTGCTCCCTGCCCAATTACCTCATGCTCTGCCACAAATTGGTAAAAAGCCACATTCAAGCCACATTCTCTGAGGTGTAGGGCAGACCCAATGCTGTGTTATTATTTTACATGTTACTTAAAATGGACATCTTTCCCCAAACAATATACAGATTTGAAACCATCCCTATCAATATTCCAATATTCTTCATGGAAATGGGGCAAACTCAGTAAAATTTGGACTACAAAAGACTCCAAGTAGCTAAAGCAATTCCAGTAAAAAAGATGGGCAATATTATGTTCCCACACTTCAAATTATATTACAAAGTCTCAGGAATCAAAACACTGTGGTACTGGAACAAAAATACATACACAGAACAGTGAATAAAATCTAGAGCTCAGAAATTCATACTTACATGACAATTCACAACACAGGAACCACAAACATGAATGGAGAAAGTGTCTTCAAATGGTGCTGAGAAAATTGTACAGATTACATGCAAAAGAATTAAAGAAGACCCCTGAAATACCACACACAAAAACTGATTCAAAAGTGATGAGAGACTTGGATGTAAGACCTGAAATCAAAAAATACACAGAAGAAAATGCAGGTGAGACACCTCCCAGCCCTGATTTCAGCAATGCCACCAGGGGCTTGACACAATAGCAAGGAAAACAGAAGACAAAATAACTGAACAGACCACGTCAAGTTGAAGAGCTTCTGCACAGCAAAATAAACTATCATGGAAACAAAAGGACCCCTCAGAAAATGGGAGAAAATGTCTGCACATCAGACATCAAGAAGCTAATACCTGAAATTTATAAAGAACTCACAACAAGAAAGCTGGTTGAAAAGTGGCAAAAGAGCTTCAGTGACACTTCTCTAAAGACAACACACAGATGGTCAACAGACACATGAACAACTGGTCATCGAAACTAGTTACCAGGAAACTACACATCAAACCCACAACGACATACCACCTCACAGCTGTGAGAATGGCCCCTATTTAAAAAAACAAACGAACAATAAGATGTATTGTTGAGTGATGTTGAGGAAAGGGAACCCTTGTGTGCTACTGACTCATCCAGTCTCCATGGAACAGTGCAGAAGTTTCTCAAAACATTAAATGTTCCAGCAAGCTCTCTCCAGTATCAGTACAAAAGAGTAATTCAGAGATAAGTATGCTCCGATGTTCATAGCAGCACAATAGCCAAGTTATGGAAACAACCTAAGTGCCCCGTAACAGATGAACAGATAAGAGGTGGTACATATACACAAAGGAATACTACTCAGCTGTACAAAAGGTGAAAACTTGCCCCCTTTTCCTTAATGGAACCACCATTCTCCTAGTTAACAGATCTGAAATTCAGTTGCTAGGGCTGAACTCTCTCTTCTAGTCAACAACGAGGAGGCATCCCCGTTAAGCCTGGACCTCTTCCATAACACTGACAGCCCTACTCAGGTCTTCCTGCACCATGTGTGATCATCTGTAATAAGAACTAAATCTTAGAATATTAGCTTATATTTCTTTAATCATCTAAGAAAACGATGTGTTTTCCATTATTCAAATGTTGTTGCTTTTTCATTTAGTTTTATTCATTTCCATATATTCCTAATAATTTTGTAGCTATCATAAAGCTGTTTGGTTCCTGAATATAATTCAAACACCTCTAGGCTTTCTCAAGAGAGGGATTTCTGCCCTCTTCATTGGGTGACAATATTTCCCAAAAAGTTTGAGCCTAATCTCTTCTGCTAGTTAGCCTATGTGTGCATACTTTGCACACTATGATATTACCCACAAAATAAAACAAAAACCTCAAGGGCATTCTATTGAAAATGGTAAAGCTGTATGATCTTGTGATCACGCAGGTTCTATTAGGTCAGAAGATTCTTGAAGACAGAGAATGTATCTTTTTCATTTTTGTATTTATTACAATACCTAGTATAACGATTTGCTGACCAAATGTTTTCCCTCTAAAATCAATGCCTTACTAAGATGTTAACTAGTGAAATCTGTATAAAAAGTAAATAAGGGCCTCCCTGGTGGCCCGGGGGTTAGTCTTAGGGCTCTCACCTCTACACCCTGAGTTCGATCCCCAGCCAGGGAGCTGGCCTACATATGGCACAGCCGACCATTCCTGTCTAGCCTGCTGCTCCCCTCAGCAGTGTAGTGAATATCTGTAGACTGGCCTGTGCTGCTCCCTGCCCTATTTCTGGTGAATCCTCTCATGTTCGCCACCCCTGCCTCTGGCCTACATACCAGTTCTTCTATGCATAAATAAGTAAATAAATCTTCTTTAAAAAAAGACTTTAAAAAAAGCAAATGAAGAAACACTGTATAATTTTATAACCAGCAGGAGCTAATACTCACTGTAATAAGGTCATCTCTTGCTCTGAGGACTTTGAGTCTTGCTTGATTCATCAAATTGGACATTTGACTATAAAAGGTACAGAAAACATAGTGTCAGCACAACATAAAAAATAAAAATGTATAGAAAGAATAGAAAGCTTCCTTTTTATGTACAAATACTTTTCTAATGATCAAGACTCACCAACATGCATTTGCAGTTTGCTCAGATAACGACTAGATGGTCCAATTAGGGCCCAAACCCACATATGCTCAACTCCAAAGCACCTGTTGTTCTGTCCCATTTAAAGCTTCCTTGGGTGGGCAGGGGGGTTTTCCCTGGTGGCACAAAGGGTTATGTCTCAGCACTATCAAGCTAAGGCTGGCCACTGTGGCCAGGGAGCTGACCCACATGGTGCAGCAGACCTCTCCTGTCTCACTCGCTGCTCTCAAGCAGTGTACTTCAGTCAGTGTGCCTGTTCTGCTCCCCACCCTGTCTGGTGAATTCTCTCGCCCAACACACCTCTGGCCTACATCCCAGCTCTTGTATGCATGCATAAATAAAATGAACCTTAAAAAAACAAATGAAAGCTTCCTTAGCCTAATACTGTGACCAAATCTACTTACATTTTCTTCTGCTGCTCAATCTGCTTTTCTTTCTTCTCATAGTACTCCATAATCTTCAGTCTCTGGGTTTGTACCAGACGACCCTTCTCAATGTTGAACTCTTCTTCTGCCTACCGGGGAGGCAACATTAACTCATTAGACCAGCTTTTGATAACCAGTTTTGTTTAAGAAGGTGATACACCTTATTCTGTATCTAAAACAGGAAACAATGTCCTATCAATTGTTAGACTATATAAGTATATATCTTAGTGGGAGGCAAACAGTGATAAATCAAATAGCTCAATGTTTCTTAAGAGTTTTAGCCCTACACCACCAGCCACCAAGAATTTAGGGCACTATTGGTAAGTAACAAATGTAACAACAATAGAATAAATTCAAAGATAATAAAAATAAAGTATTATACTGATATATTCTGGTTATAATTTAAAAGCAAGCCTTAAAAATGGCTATCATGTTTATGATTACGGAAAAGAAGAATTTCATTAACTGTATATATAAACAATGTATAACTGGAAATAGCTATAAAATTTCTAAATGCTGAATGAGTATGATCTTCATAATGCACAAGGTCTTTCCTCAATGGTATATAACTCCAAATTATTGTTCTTGCAGCAAGCCCATATTAATAAAATAACAAAAGAAGAACAAAATACTTCACCTTTCTCTAACTAGCTGCCAAAATTAGCCTTTGGTACTAAATTGAATTTTGGATTCATGCAAAAATTATTTTTCAACTCTGTACCACGAAACTCCAGAACACAAATTGGCAATTAGAACATTTAGAAAGGAAATTTTATTTTTAATGCTAAAAATAAGATATTTTCATTAATCCCATGCAATCCAATGTTAATCTTACCAGCTGTTTTAGCATAGCAAAGCAATATTGAGTTTGGCAACTTCTTAACCCTGGAAAACAGAATCTCACCTTGGCATCTATTTCTTCTGCTTTCTCATTGGCTTCTTGTTCAATAAAAGCCATCATATGCTTAATCTACAAAAAAAGAGATTTTATTTTTTAATATAATTAGAAAAAAGTTATTTATTGGGTCTCACTCCTCAACAATCAATCATTTAGTGAAAAGTATAACTGGTGCCAGGCACTCTCTAGAAGGTTAGATGAAAATTTCTGTCCTGTGGTAACTTATAATCTGGAATGTGCTCTGGTAAGTGGGCCTGATGCATTATTCAGTAATACAAGTAAATAGAACATTATCTTTTTTTTTTTTTGGCTGCATCTACAGCAAGAATGAAGATCATTCTCAGCAATCAGGTTGCTGACATTCCAGAAAATGCCGACATCTCCCTGAAGGGTGGCACTGTCACTGCGAAGGGCCCCAGAGGTACCCTGAGGACAGACTCAGTCACATCAATGTTGAACTCAGTCTCCGTGGAAATGAAGAGCCCCCGGGTTCACAAATTGCGGGGAAATAGGAACTGACTACAATTCCCACTATCTGCAGTTGTAGCCAGAACGCCACCTGGAGGCCCACTGGGCCTCAGTTACAAGGTGAACTCTGTGTCTTCTCTTCCCCACCAACACACTTAGGAAAATGGGTCTGTGCTGAAAGCCAAAGTATCTTGGGTGAAAAATATATTTGCAGGGTCAGGTGAGGTCAGGTGAGGCCACCTGTTTCTTGTTCACTATGTCAAGCCCAGAAAGAAGAGTTAATTCTTGAAGGAAACTACATTGAACTTGTATCAGTTTCAGTGGCTTTGATTCAACAAGCCACAGAACTAAAAAGAAGGATATCGGGAAATCTGGGGATTGTATCTATGTTTCTGAGGAAGGGGCAGTTCAGGAAGCTGATGAGTAAGATTTATGTTGACCAATTACAGAAACAGTGAGATTTCTGAGTAATTGCTCAGACCTATTTGTGACATATCTTTAAGATGCAATAAAAGTTATGATTGATTTTGGGAGGAAAAACAGAACGTTACTCTACTCTCCTTCACCCTGCAGCCAACCTGAGCTCTCTTCTCCACTCTAATCAACAAGCTGCCTGGATTAATTTTTCTACTTACCTCCACACTCAGCATACTTTGCTCTGACTTCTACCCCTTCCTCTCCAGAGTGGCAGTGACAACTGTATGTCCTTGACCTCCAATGTTGGCCTTTCAGCATCTTCCCGTCTGCCCAACCCTCCCTTACTGAATAATCTCTTTCCTTGCAACCAAGACTGCTTTGTTCCCCTCCTCAGTCTTCTCTGGGACCACAGTGCTTCCAGGTCCATACCATTCTGCACCCCTAAACATTAGGAATAAGTGGAACTAAACTGGAACTGTGGACTAGCATTCCCTTTTCAGGACTGGCAACTCACTGAATCGCACCCTGATTCTCTCCTTACAATTAACCACTCACAGCTTCACCTGCATGCTTGGGAACTTGGAAAACTGATGGTTACAAAGTCTGTATCTCTGGGGGACAGGAGCATCAGAAACAAACAGCTGCAAGTGCTGAGCAAACACCTGCTGGGAAAGTCACACATGACTCCTCCTGGGACCCGGAGCTGGGAGCTGCAAAGCCTTGACTTCCTTCTCATTCCTTGCCCCTTCTAAAATTCCAGCACTTTGGGGAGCAGGTTGTTTGGGGGTGCCTACCCCACCAACTACCATGATGGGCCATCTCAAATACAACTTCTTCATGTGAGGGCAATTTTTATGTTTCAGCTTGGCTTTCTGGCTGTAAGGACTGAGTTTGGTATGTTACAGTCGTCTGCCGCCCAGACATCATTTTTTGTATCTCCTAAACACAGCAACCTCTAGTCAACACATTAAATAATAATGTGTTAAATATTATTTAACACATTCAATAATCAACTGCTGATCACTCTCTTCCCCACCTTCCACGTAGTCTTAGCACCCACGTTCAACTGTGACTCTTTGTACCTCCGTCCTCACTACCTGATCAATCACCGAACCGTATCAATAGTTACTTAATCGGCCACACCGCTCCACCTGCACAGTCACAATCCCAGTCCTTGCCATCAGCCTCTCCAAGACAAATCACTGCAACAGCTTGTGAATTTGTCTCCCTGCCTTAGTGCTGTTTCCTGGTAAACTACATTTCTTCGAGAAAGATCCTTTAAAGACCATCTCACTATCATGAACCACACTCCTTCCTCTTATCGAAAAGTATCAAGATTTTAGAAGCTCCACATCTGGTTACTGCTTCCCTCGTAGCACCACGTGCACATTCCCCTCTCCATCTGCCAGCTCTGCAGATGCCTGTCAGACTGAGCTGACTGCACTTTTCTAATTCAGCAGGTGGTGACCCGCTCCTCAGTGGAAATGTAGGCAGGGAACTTGAAGGGTTTACATCTCTGCCCACAGAGAATCCGCTGAAATTTTCTGAATGGGCTTGGGGCAACTGGTCCGACTTAAGTTCGAAAGGCAAATGTAAAAGAGATTCAAGGGGGAAAGTCCAAGCAACACAGCTATCAAATGCACTGGCAGTTTCATTTCATGGGCCTTACCTGACAGGAATTATAAATCTAAAAGAAAGTTGATAGGTGCTCTCGGTTACTTTTTTATATTTATTCATTCTTCCACCTAAAGATAAACTCCATGAGTTCTGGGATCTTGTCTCTTCCTCTAGAGCTGTGACTCCAGAACATGGAACTGACAGTGCTGCTCAGTATTTTGAGAGACCAGGAATCTCTTGTGAGTTTCCAGCATTCTGAGCTATTCCATGTCCTTTTACAGTTTGACAGTGTGGAAACAATTCCCAGCTTGCCAATGTAACACAAAATAATAAATCTAAGATGCATATTGATGTACAAAAAAATGAATTAAGAGTTGTTTCACCAGAACGCAAATTTTGCACTTAAATATGGTTAAGATGGTAAAATAAAGAACAAAGACTACAACCCCATGGGATCAAAATCTTAAGGAAAACAATGTGGGTGGGGATGGTTTTAGTGGGAAAAAAATTTTTTGGGGGAAAAAAAGATTTATTTATGCACATAAGAGCTGGAGTACAGGTCAGAGGTGTGAGGATTCACAAGACAGAGTGGGAAACAGAACAGGTGGATCGACTGAAATACACTGAGGGGAGCAGCGGCAGGACTGGAGAGGTGTGTTGCACTATGTGGGTCAGCTCCCTGGCTGGGGATAGAACCTCTGCTGCTGTGACTATGGACAGCTTCATAATGCTGTTCTTTAACCCCCTTTGCCACCAGGGAGAGGCCAGAAAATTTACTGTTTATCAAAATTCTTAGGAGACACCCTACTCTCAAAGAACCAAAGTAATTATAACTAGTCGATTTTACAGAAAATACAATAATTTTATAAAATCCAAAGTTGAAATACTGGGATACCCAATATTGTATAGAAAATCATCCTGCTAAAAGGAAAAAGCCCCTTCCTGCCATAATTTCTGTGCATGTGCATGGTGAGAAATACTATCTCCACAAGTTCAGTTCAAAGCTTCACTGATTCAGAGCAACATTTTAAAAATAGATTCACTGGCCTCTCCCTGGTAGCGCAACGGGTTAAAGCCCCACATTATGAAGCTCTCTGAAGTCACAGCAGCACGTGTTTGATTCCAGGCCAGGGAGCATCACCCACAGGGCACAGCAGACCTCTACTGTCACCCTGCTGCTCCCCTCAGCAGCGCATTTCAGTAGATCTGCCTGTTCTGCTCCCCACTCTGTCTCTGGTGAATCCTCTCACTCAACACACCTCTGGCTGTACCCCAGTTCTGTAAGCATAAATAAATCTTTAAAGGTAAAATAGATTAAGTAAGTACAATACTCAAAAACAGACAGACCTGGCCTCTACAGGTGAGTCAGATTTAAACCTGCATTATCAGCTTTAATGGTCAGGCTGGAGCCTCCCTACCAGATTTAACCAGATCAGCACGGCCTTGAGCAAAACACACTGATTTTAACCATGACCACAGGAACCTGTTTACTGTCAACACAATTATACTGTCTTTAAGAATTCCAACAAGAGAAACAGTCAGCCCTTAAGGACATTTAACTCCACCCCGAAGGCAGAAAAATCTAGACTTAAAAAAAAAGAAAAAACTTTTCTTTTTCCTGCTCTCCCACTAATTAAGGTTTCTGGAGTCATATTCCTTTGAACTTTCATGAAATAGATGACCATACTCGCAGACAAAAAAAAAAAGCAAATATATAAAAATACTTAGTACAGTGGGGACGACATTAGGGAATCCAGGATGTATTAAACACTGATGTGGCCCTGTGGACACAGTTAATCAAACACATTGTCCTCAGTAGCATGGAGCAGAACAGACAACAGACAAGTTTGATCATTCTTTTGATTTCAGATAAACAACAAAAAAATGGTTTTGGTCTTGATTCCAAGGAAACATCTGCTTTAACTTTGTATTTTTCCTAGAGAAACCTTAATAAGGATAGGAAGAGAGGAAAAAACAAGAGGAAGAAGTGAATTAGCGTTAATATTATCAGAGTATGTGGAGGGCCCTGTACTTTTTCCACTTTTCAAGTGTTTTTATATTTAAAAAAAATTAAGCAGCAGCAGTGATAGAAACATTCAAAACCTCCCACTGGTCTGTAAGAACACTAAGATTTCTTAATTTTCTCTATAGATGCTATTATTGTTACCTTATTTCCTTTTGTGATTAACACAAGAACTATTAAAATTAAGAAACACTTCTCCCTTCTTAGATGTTTCCAGGGAAATGGAAATAGCCAAAGAAAAAAACATTTTATTGCTCATCTAAGAAAATTCATAAGCCAGTGAGTGTGTGCTTTAGTCAGAGAATTTTCCTAGTACTTCAAAACCAAGACTTAGATCTCTAAAACTATGAGATTAAATAGTGTCCTTAAGTTTACTTCTCTGAAAAACCTATTTGCAATATAACTACTAAAAACAAGACTCCTGACAAGTGACAGAAGGAAACCACTTGTCGGGTTAATCACAGGCACATAAATACCAGTATATCCTGAGACATTTTTGCATTTTAACATTAGGAATGCCTGCAAACTAGAAGGGCACATTTTAAAAATAATGCAGTAGTTTATGTTTACATCATTTTGTGCCTTTTTCCATCTCAGTTGTAATCCCCATGGGCTTCCCATCACCAAATCACCGGCGTGCCATCACCATAGTCCAGTGCACTTCCCCACTCCCCACTTTTGATCCCATTCCCTCTCCATCCTCGAAAAATGTCTCTGGTATTTAGTTGTTCATTATTATTTTCTCCCCTGGTCCTATATACTCCTGCTGTGAGTGAAACCATCCGGTGTTTTTCCTTTTCTTTCTGGCTTATTTCACTAAACATGATTGAAGGGCACATTTTTAAAAAGAAAGCAAAAGCACTGAAGTTTCCTGAACTAGTTATGCACTTGCAAAATTGATGCAAGTTCCCAATTTACCTAACAACCCCGCCGCCCGCCCACCCCAATCCTTGGCTTATCTACTTTTGTGCCAAACGCTGTCAGGCGTTGGGGTTCATAAAACACAAGAAAATTAGGGTTCTACATTTGACAAATATTAACGTAGACACAAGCAGGAGACCAAGCTAGAGGCGGCTCCTCCAGGACTAACAGTTAAGTGAATGGCTTCAAAACAACACTGGAAAACATCTCTCTTCGCTGAGCATTCTTTCCTCTCACGAACTGCGAACCCTCCCGCAGGTCCACAATCAAAGTGACCAGGTCGTTTGCAATCCCTGCGTTTCGACTTGCATTTTCAATCCTAGTTTTCGGCTCTCGGCTCCATCAAACACAACGAAGAGGCTGGGAAAACAGGAACTGCAGAGACTGGAGCCAGAGAGCCAAGGCATTCAAGGGAGCCGCCCGCGAGCCAGTCCGCTGCGTAAAACCCAGGCAGGAATCACATGAGCGGCGGGGTACATCCCGGGTCACAAGACCCCCTCCAGCCAACCCCCTAGCGCCGGGAGAGTAGGGGAAGGGGCGCTCCTCCCGCACCGGGGCGGCCCCAGGCCAGCGCCCGTCCGGAGCGAGGCCCCCGCCCACCACCCGGCCGGGCGCCACAGATGCCGAGGCCCAAATGCCAGCTTCTCACCTGCTTTTGCACGTCAGCATCGCTGAGGGCCATGGCGCAAGAGAGGCTGGGCCGGAGAGCAAGGGGCTTGAATTCAGCCTCAAGCAGGGAACAGAAGGAGCCGGAGAGGGACAACACCGGGGGTCCGTTTCTTTTGCTTTATAAACCCAGCTTCCGGTTCCTGCCAGGTGACAGCGCACCCAGCCCGGGTGGCGCTCCCAGCCAGTAGGAAGAGAGCAGGCCCTGGAAGTCCCGCCTCCGCCGCAGCTTGCCCCGCCCCCGCCCATCTGGGCGCCTGCGCGGGCGCCCAACCCCTGTCCTTTCTGGAGGTTGACTCGTGACACGGTTCTTGTTCTCGAACAGCCGCTCTTATTCAAGAAGGACTTCCCGTGTCTGAATTAGCGGAGTGGTGTGGATTTCTCCAGGCTTACAGCCCTTGTATTGAGATAAAAGTTTAAGTATTTTCTAAACCCAAACCAGAATATATTATTGTATTTTGCTGACCTTCATGGAAGCAAACTCAACAATAATATGTTCATTATTAGATGTTTAGCTTTAGGGCAATTTTAAATTTACCAAAAAATTGAATAGCATAGAGTCCCCGTGATTCTTTCTCCCTCTCACTGTTTCCCCTATTATTTAACATTTTACACTAATATAGCACATCTGTTTTAATTAGACAGTATTGGTGTATTAACTAAAGTCTATAATTTAGTCGGGTTTCCTTAGTCTTATCCTTTTTCTGTTCCAGGATATTATTAGTACAAAAAACAGTTGTCATGTCTTTAAGTTTCCTTTTGGCTATGACAAATTTTTCAATCTGTAACAGGGTGGTCCTCAGGAAAAGAAGGAAGCAGGATAAAGAGTCTCTAGTTATGAAGAAAAAAAAAAAAGGTTATGGTTTGAGTGTCAGTATTACACATACTACTTCCTTCTTTTTCTGGGGGCCACCCTGTTACAAAACGAGTTGGAAGATCAGGAACTCAGGCCACCCAGCACCATCTATTGTCAATATCGCATGTTTAAGGTGAGCTTTAATTAAGACAGCCCATAATGGGGGGAATGGAGGTTAACACGCTGAAGAAATCGTATTCACATTTCATTTCTAGCTCACTTTTTACAGTAAGTTGAACAAATACAGTTCAGCAGTAAGCATGCCTTTACCACTGTCAGGAGCCCTGGGACTCCTCCTTGCCCTCCTGGACACCTGACCTCGAGTATGTCCCAGTGCTGAGTGTCCTCTTCAGATCGCACTGGCTCCCTGCTCTCCTCCAGATGTGTCCTTGAGCTAAAACATTAACTCAGAGCAGACAGGCCATAAACAATGTGGTGCAGATTACTCACTATACCATACCTAGTGTCCCACCTGATGCTCCCCCTTCCATAGCCCCTATCAAAATTTTCCTTATTTTTGATAACCTTTACAGTTTTGCAGAGTTCTGGTTAGGATTATTGTAGGAAGGCACCTGTATCAAAATTTTCTAATTAATCATGGCTTGTGAGGCTTGAGGAGAAAGACAGAGGCAAAGTGCTATTTTCATGACATCATTTATATATATTTAAAGATTTATTTAGTTGTGCATTCAAGAGCTGGGGTGTAGGCCAGAAGTAAGGGGACTCTTGTGAGAGGATTCACCAGAGACAGAGTGGGGAGCAGAACAGGCAGATCTACCAATACACACTGCTGAGGGGAGCAGTAGGTGAGACAGGAGAGGTCTGCTGCGCCATGTGTGTCCCCTGGCTGGGGATGGAACTGGTGCTGCTGTGGCTGCCAGTGGATTCATAGTGCTGACACTTGCTCCAGCAGGGAGGCTCCCCCTGATATCATATTAAGGTTACGTGCTGTGAACATGACTTTTGACTCTTGATGATGAACTTGACCACCTGGCTGAAGAAGTGTTTGGCAGGTTTCTCTGTAAAGTTCCTTTCCCTCTTGGAAGGCAGTACTGTGTGCATTCCACACTTACGGAGTAAGTAAGCTCTACCTCCCTTTAGAGGGCAGTATCTACATATTTGGAATTCTTTCAAAAGCAAACATCTGTTAACACACATTCTACCTCAGGCACTGTGCTAGGAGCTGCGAGCGACCTGCTCTACTGCTGTCGATTTCCCTTATGGGCGTCATGCCTCTGCTCCGCCTGTCCCCGAGATTTCTAAGTTTCAAGCACCATCTCCTCCATGTGACTCCGTGGTTCTCGTGACACTTTATGTCGCCTGTTGGCAACATCTGAAGCTCAATACTGGTCTGCTCGATACACCCACAGAACACACTCTAAGCAGACAGCAAGTTTCCCAGCCCGGGGGACGGCCACCTCGTGCCCCACACAACTGGCTCCAGCAGCCATCAAGCGTCCCCGGCAACCCAGGAATCACAGACTTGGAGACTCGGGAAAGATCGGGTCCTCCCGCTCAGGGAGGTCGGCTTCCGGGTCACAGGGGGGGCCTCCCGGCCCGCCGGTCTGTGCTTCCGCTCGGAAGAGCGGAGTCGCCCCCTTCCGGCGCGCCGCTGCCCGCCCCGACGCCGGCGCTGACGGCAGCACGCCGGGGGTGACCTCACCCTCCAACATGGCGGCGGCGGTAGATTAGGGCCGCGGGTCGGAGCAGCCACCGCCGCTGGGGGACCCTGTCGGAAACACCTGCCGCCGCCGCCGCCTCTTTCATCTCCTCTGGGGCTGGGGCCAGGGCCAGGTGAGGGGAGTGGGTGACCGGGCAGGAGGCGCTGGGGCCTCAGCAGGCTCCTCAGCCGCTTTTCTCAGGGTAGGAGACTGTGCCGAGCCACCGGCCCCCAGAGGTTCCGACGACGCGTGAGTGAGTGTCAGTGCGTGTGTGACAGTGACTGGGAGCGATGGAGTGGGGCCGGTGATGCTTCGGCCTGGGGTGCTCGAAGTTGAGTCCGTTTCATTAGAACCTGACGTGTCCAGCGTGGACCCAGCGTGAACCCCGCTTGAACAGGGCTTTCCGAGGGGCTCGCCGAGCTTGGGGGACTCGGCCTTTGCTTCCAGAGCGGGAGCCCACAGATACTTTCACATGGGAAGCCCAGGTCCATTGTTCTAGGACCAAGCTGAGAACGTGGGATTCCGAACCCCAGAAAAGGTCCCCATGCGACTCGTTTAGCATGATCATTGACTAGCTGTCAGTCCTCCTGGCGGGTTCTTCTTCCAGATTGTTAGAATGCTTATCCTGCACTCACTGCTGTTTTGACACCCATTCCCCTCCTCATCCCCGCCCCCCAAACCTCTCTTCTAACCTTTGGGGGCGATGCAATTTACAGTTAGATGTTCCCTCCTTTGATTTTTATCCTCTCATTATGCCAAGGCGACAGCAAGTTTCTTTCCCTTACAGTGGACTATGAAGGAGAACTAGACTTTTTGAGATAAGTCTGTAAGCCAGGTTGAAAATGAGGCGATCTGGTCAGTGCTGACACTTTATCTCTTAACCACTTCTGGCAATAGTGTTTGTTTATCCAAAATAGCTATCTCACTGTCTCTATTTATAAAGTTTAAAACTAAGCAGACAGTTCCTCTCCCCTCCCCCCTTTTTTTTTTTTTTTTTTTTTTTTTTTTTTTTTTTGCGTTGCAAAGCAGTCTTTTTGCGAAACTGTCAGTAAGATTTCCCCTGGAGGTTTGGCAAAAACCAGAATGTTGATCTCTGCCCTGACTTGTTGTGTGACCTTGCATGAGTTACCACACCCTTCTAGGTTTTTTTTTAACTCTCCCAGAAAATTAAGCAAATGTTTGTGTGGGTAGCGAACTGTTTATATCTCATATACACCCAGGAAATGTACATTTCACTGTTGTACCCGCAAATTGAAAATATTTAAACCATTAAGTAGTCTTCATTGACAACAG
Source organism: Condylura cristata (assembly GCF_000260355.1). Taxonomy (NCBI): domain Eukaryota; kingdom Metazoa; phylum Chordata; class Mammalia; order Eulipotyphla; family Talpidae; genus Condylura; species Condylura cristata. Next base: position 8,545,117 of record NW_004567135.1, on the reverse strand, counting down.
ACTAGTAAGGGTCTTGAAAATCCTTTTTCGCTTATCTATTAGTCAGTTTCTATTCTCAGTGTTTTATTCTATTGACAGATTTTCTTAAGGTGAACTACACATAATAGTTGAATGCAGTTGTAAGGTTGATTCCAAGCCGTTTAATAAAAGATGAGTTCATTAGCATATCACTCAATATTTATTAAACACCTACCTTCTGTACTAAATTGTTAGGACAAGTGATTGCATCTGTTTTAAAAAATTTATTTTTCATCTGAAAAAATTTTAAATAGTTGTGCCATCTTGTTTTTTTTTTCATTGTTTTACAAATATTGTGCAAACATTTGTATCAGTCCAAATAAATGGTCACCAAGAGTTCTTAATATATATTACAAAGTGGAAGGGATATTTTCAGAACAGCTGTTTTTTAGTGAAATATAATTAACATCATCATACAGCTCACCAATTGCATGGTTTAGTCACTTTTAAGATATTTGTAGTGTGTGCAGCTATCACCACAATTTTCATTGTCCCAAAATGTAACCCTGTACCCATTAACAGTCACTCTTGATTCTTCTTTTCCCTATATCTCCTTTATAGGCATCCACCGATTTACTGTTGTTTCTAGCTACGTTTCTGGACATTTAATATGAATTAAATCATACATTATGGAGTCTTTTTTGATTGGTTTCCCTTAGCATAATGTTTTTAGGTTTCATTGTAATAGCATGTACCAGTACTTCACCCCTTTTTTATTAGCACATAATATTCCACTATATTTTCTTTAATCATCACTTGATGGGCAGTTAGACATGGTGCTGCTGTATCACATGAAAGTTTTTCTGTGGATTTGTTCTCATACTGAGGAAGTAGAAGAGAGTAGCTGAATTTTGTTTCCCCTTTTACAAGCTCTCATATATATAGGAACTTACTTAACTTGTTTGAAAATCAGACTGTGTGGGGAGAGAATGAGGCAGTCCTCTATGTTATCAGCTAATGGCAGCTGCTGCGTGAAAGCATTGTGGGGCAATTCAATACAAGATAGGACTAGAGAGTTTAAGCATGTTTCAATAGAAAAGGAGTAGCCTGCCTAGAAATTTAATGTCTGCTTAGTTAAAAATGACACTTTGCTCAATTATGTTTCTCACCTGGGTGGGATGAATTTTGCAACTTTACAGTTTTTACTAGGATATTTAGTTTTATTTTTAGAGAAAGTCCTAGAATTCTATATGATCTAATAAAGCATGGGTTAAAATGTTTAGTTATTTGACTTCATGTTAATTTGTGGAACTTTAAAAAAAATTCCCTGATCAATCGATGGATTGAATCTTGAGACTAAAGAGCTGGTAACCAAAAGATCTGTTGATATTTAAAATTCTAGAGTTTTGGTTTGTGATTGAGTTATTTGCAGATTTTAATTGTTCTCTTTATGCAATGGCATTATAACTCTATTAAAGCCTCTTGTTGGGAGTATTCAGTGAATTTTCTTATCTTACAATTTTTTATTTATGAGGGAAGTTGTTCTAAAAACAAGTTTCCTGAAATATTTTAGCTATAACATCACATTATAATGGTTTGTTTTTTGTTTTTATGGAGTTAAAGAGAATAACAGGTATGATAATTCTAAGTTAATATGTCTGAGGTGGGTGGTAGAAATTTCTATTTTAAACAAGCACTTAAGATGACTACTCAAACAGGTTTATGAAACAAGCACAAAAAATTCATGTTGCTGCAAATTTGCTTTCCATTCACAGGAATAGTTGCCACATACCTTCAGGTTATAGTTCATAAGCTGTGCTTAATTTCTGCTGTATGATCAGTGCCAGCATCCTGTGACACGAGATACCAGAGTTTGTACTGGGACTCATCATAGGAATCTGGGTGGTTGGTTGTTTTTTTTTAAAAGATTGATTTATTTATGCATACAGAACTGGGGTACAGGCCAGAGGTGCAGGGGCGGTGAGAGGATTCATGAGAGACAGAGTGGGGAGCAGAACAGGCAGATCAGTGAAGTACACTGCCGAGGGGAGCAGCGGGCCGGTCAGGAGAGGTCTGTGGTGCCATGTGCACAGGTCACCTCCCTGGCCGGGAATCACACTCATGCTGAAGTGGCTTTAGCTCCTTAGTGCTGTGCTTTTAACCTGCTGTACCACCAGGGAGGGCCTGGTTGGTTGTTTTTTAAGCAAAACACTTTTAAAAGGGAAGCTTGCCACATTTTAAAAATGTACCGTATTGGTGTGGGCCTCAGCATTGTCCCCTGCTTCCAGAAAAACCCGGGGTGGTGTTCTCTGATTGTTTGTTTGTTTTTTCTATGTTTTTATACACACACACACACACACATGCATATTTTTTTTACACAGCTGTTCATTTTGGTGTTGTGTTCTATTTCTCTTCTCCAGTGTAATCCCATAAAATTCCCACCGCCGTGTCACCTGTGAACTGTCACCACAGTCTCTTGTGCTTCCCCCTTCCGCCCTGTTTTGATCCCTCTCTCCCCCTTTCCTTCTCAATGTCGATTATATTTACTTTTTATCCTCCTGACAGTTTTCTTCCCCCGCCTTCTCAAAGTTGACAGACCAGCTTCTTTTAGTACTCTTCACTTTCTGGAAGCCCATTCCCTTCTTCCCCACGTCTTCCTGCATTACTGGTGTTAATGTTTTCTACCTCTGCCTTCCTCCCCCTTTTCTCCCTTCCCTCCCTCCAGCACATTACCTGGTGTGCAATAAATATGTGTTGAATAAATGCAATTAAGGGCTAAGAGTTCATAACAGAAGAGGATTTACCTGTCCAAATGATTGAGTTATTAATTAGCTGTATGATTTTGAGCCTGTCTGACCACCTAAACATAGGCTTGAATGAGCTGCTGTGTTGCTGTATAGACCAACACAAGCTAAATTAGAAGTTGGATGATTATTTTATTTTGTAAGTGAGGTAGGTGTAGATCTGGTTTGCTTCCAACTAGAATGCTAAATGCACGGCTAAAGTCTAAAAACTGTATATTAATTTAAGTGAAGTTCATATTATCTCCATTTGTGTGAATCATTGAGAGAAATGATTGAATGTATAAACACCAAATATATGGATATATTAATATTAACATGTCTGTTACAGCCAAGGGCTATATTGCAAAAATAGAATGATGAGTGTACAGGATTGAAGATTATGAAATCCTTGCACTTACAGGTAGACAATTGAGATGTGTAAGAAAATTTGAAGACACTCAAAAAAAATTTGAATGCTTACTGTCTTCTGGTATATGAATTTTTGATGAATATAAGAAATTTGAAAATAACAAACTTGAGAACATCAGATTTTTATTTAAAGAATTATTCAAATATCAATGCTTCCACCAGACAGATTCTTTCACTTTTTAAAGATTAAGTTTTGCCACTAGTTTGCGCTATTCTCTCACCACCCCCACCCCACCCTATTTTTTGGGGAACTTTATTTAATCATTTATTCCTTGCTCTCTATATTTATTTATATCATTGGCTCTTCCTCCACTGAGTGTAAATACGCTTAAGTCTTATTGTGTTTACAGAACAGATCTTTTGTCTCACAAACCTTTTGTCTCTCTCTCCTACTTCTTTCCTTTTCTGCAAATCATATTTTCTTTGAAAGAATAGACTAATATTCATTTTTTCTTACTCTACTCTTTAATTTTTCAACTTTCTGCCATCCATCATTGCCCCTGTCAGGCATAATAGACAGCTACCTGCTGCCCAAATCCAGGCGACTCCTCATTTTCAGACTCCTAGATATGCTGTTAAACTGACACTTTCGTTCACTCCCTTCATGCTGCCATGTCCCCTGACTTCTTGAACATGCTCTTACCTGGTTTTCTTCATTCCTTTTTGGTTGTTCCAATCCAGACCAGAAGGTTTTCTCTGCTGGCTTTTCATCTCTTGACTACCTCTAAAATGTTAGTTTTCCCATGAATTCTGATGTTTCTTTTACTTCTTGACATATTTTAAATATCATTTCTCTCTTAGAGAGACAGATACAAAATTCTCTGGCTCCTGTTCTGGTGGTGGTACTTGGGGTGTGGTTTGAGGAAGCCTTATTTTTTCACTTGAGTCACAGATAACAGAATATTGAGGATTTACCCTGCTTTATTTTCTGTGCTGGAAATAGTGGGTAATGTCTCCTTTTGCATGTATGAAACTATATATTGAGTATGGTTTTTCAAGCTGAATTACTCCTTCAGAATTTTGACAGTCTGCCCACTGTTGGCCGCCACTGTACTTTAATGCTTTATATAATTTTACTGACTTGCATTTGTGCAAAATACAAGTTTGTGTCTGTGCTCTCATTTGTATGCTATGCCAGGCTAGGCATAGCACCTGAGTTTTAAGACTTGTATGTCTAACTACCTAGGTATACCCATGGGGCTAACCAAAAGGTAATTTGAATTCAGTATACCTCCAAGTGAATTTGTTACTCTTCTTCCCCAAAGCAACTCTTCCTATAATTAGCCTAACTTGAGTATTCAGAACAACCTTTTTCCATATAACTGCCCCGATTACTCTTGCTGGGGTTAGCTTACAAATCTTTGAACTCAGTATTTTTCTTGTGTGTCCCCTTCTTTCTGGTGTCCCCGCCCCAGTTTATGCCCTTCTAGATCTCTTGCTTAGGTTTTTCCAGTATTCCCCTAAACGTATGTTCTTGTGTCCAGTCTCTTACCGTCCACACCGCCTCCAGGGGGATTTTTCCGAATGCCATCAGTTGGTGTGCTTCTCTAGCTTGAGATCCCTTATGTCTCCTACTGGTGCTCCAAAGTAGTGTTTAGCTTTGCATCATGATCTAACTTAAGGACTTAATGAAAGAGATGAAATGATTTTACTCTCCAGAAAAATATTCAGACACACATAATTTGCATACAGTTTTAGGTTCACTCATGGAGGTGGCTGAAGTTAACTCCTGGCTTATAGAAAAAAGAAGTCCAGCTTCCTAGCACCCCACAGCATACAGGGCACGTCAGGCGCACACTGGGGCGTTCTGCTGAGCCCTTCCTGTGTGTATGCTCTGATTAAGCCATGTCAAGTTCCTTAGCTTTGTGTTTTTTCATGCTGTTTCAACACACATCCGTGCCTTTCCCCAGACTTTGCATCTAAACTCTCCCTAGCCCTGGCTGGGTCTGTGAATTCCAACCTGTTTATATTCCAAAACTAGCTCAGGTTTTACTTTACAAAGTCTTCGCTGATCTCCACTTCCCTTTCCCTTCCCCCGGGGAGACTTGCCTGCTTCCCCTTCTGCATCGCCTTCCCCCACTCTGGATTCTGACCTGTGTCATAGGACTTGTTCTTATTCATATATTTTTATTTTCCTCTACTTGGTTGGAAACTCCTGAGAGTAGATGATTTGTCTTTGTGCCTACTGCCTATACAGTGTACTTTTTTCTCTGAAGAAATGTGTGTTGAATGAACACACCACCCAAAGTTATTAGAAGACATCTTCTATTTCAGTGTTATAACTAGGTCTTTATGTGAACTTTGCAGAATTAGATTTTTTTTTTCATTTAGTGAAATAAAATTCACACGAAAGTAGTGTGTTACAGTTGTTGAGGAACTTCCTTAGAAGTTCAAAGAAAATTAGGTTCCAGTCTCGGCTTTTGTTACAGCTAGGTCACATTTGCAAGCAACATAAAGTAATTCTAGCTTAAGCCAAAAAGAAACTTATGGGAAAGGCATTGATTAGCTCCAGGATAGCTGGAAAATTAGGTTAGGAAACAGGCAGGGACCAAGGAGACTTGACCGCAGGCTCACCCAGGTAATGAGGAGAGCAGCAGGTGAGACAGGAGAGGTCTGCTGTGCCCTGTGGGTCAGCTCCGGGGCTGGGGGTTGAACTCACACTGAAGTAGCCTTGGCTCACTTGCAGTGCTGCGCTTTAACACTTTGGCCACCAGGGAGGGCTCCAAATTATCTTTATTTTTTATAAAGATGTATTTATGCGTTCAAGAGCTGAGGTGTAGACTAGAGGGGTGGGGGGGAGAGGGAAAGAGGTTTCACCAGACACAGTAGAGAGCAGAACAGGCAGCTTGACAGAAATAATACTGCCGAGAGGAGCAGCGGGAAAACAGGAGGGGTCTGCTCACCTTGTAGGGCAGCTCCCTGGCCTGGCAGCCACAGTGTCTGGGGAAAACTTCGGAATGCGATTGTGGAGACCTCACCTCTTGTGCCACAGGGAAGCCCTGAATTATCTTTAAATTCCTTTCTAGCTCCTGGTTCCTAGATTGGATTTGGTGATTTGGGCCATACATCTATTTTGGAGGTGCCAGGGAACTGGTGAAGAGAAGAAAAAATGTCTGACCAATCATAGCTTTTCTCTTGGGGGCTGGTGGATTTGTTTTTCTTTGTTTATTTTACCAATATTGACACAGTGTGGAATTCTCTGTAGACAGGAAATTGAGTTGGGATGACCGGCAAGCAAGATAAAAAGGCAGATTCTGTTACACCGCTGCTTTTAGGTAATATCCAACCTGAGAAATTATATTAGAAATATGATCTAATATTAGAAATAATAGACCTCAGAAAACTTATTTTACCTCTGTGGGTTTCCCTTTCTTTATTTGTAAATTTAAAATACTGTTTTCTTACTATTAAGTGATAATAATTACTATTATAATAACTTACTATTAAGTGAGTTTTTCAAGAGTAAAACACCTGCCTGGTAAGCATCCAGTTGTGTAACTTTCATTCCTGTGAGGGAAGCTGCAATGCTTTTTTCTTTTAATTGGTGGGTAGTTTTGAAATACCTTTTTGAAGTTTATGGAAACTATTGTTAAAGTTGAACAAAGTAGTCTAAAACCTACTGCTTGATTTATCAGATATTGTGATACAGTTTGGTAATATTCCCTCCTGAAGCTAGAAATGGCAGGGACTTTTCACTATTGAACCAAGATTAGTTATTAATAGCAACCATAAATACATTTTTTTAAAAGGAAAGTATAGATCCATTTGTCTTCTTTTTTAATATTTTTAGCTCCACTCTTATTTTGTGTATTTCAAATTCTACAAGTTCTTTTTTTCCTGTCCTTAACCCTTCTAGGACATTATTCTTAGTTTGCTTATGATAGATCTTAAATTTTGCCAACATTGCCTGTCTTCTTTTCCTCTTAATTATCTGAACCACCTTTTACTTGCTATTTCTTGAGACCTTAAAGTACTCTGTATTGTTGGCTTTTAGTGGAAAACAGTTATTTGCTAATTTTGTAATAAGATATTGTATCTTAGTACCAGTTTCAAACACCTGGTCAGGTGCCTGGTAGATAATGCAGCTACTAAACCCCAGTGAAAAAGTGGGAGTTGTATTGACTAAGTGCACATTGGGATACCTGGTGAGATCCACATTAAAATGGCTTAAATAACACACCAGAGGTGAGTGATCTGGGCTGACAGAACAACTCCTTTCACGTGATTATTTAAGAAACCAGGCTTCTTTGCTGTCCCTACAGTGGTGTCCTACTTTGCATGTCAAAGCCTGCCACAGTCATGTTCTTAACCACAGAAAAGAGTAAAGAAGAATTTGCCAGAAGAGACCCACAAATTGCACCTGTAGCTTCCATTTGTATTTCCGTCTCATACTGATCCAATGGTTCATTGAGCTGTGAAGGAGGCTAGGAAATGTGGTCTGCAGCTCTGTGGGCATGGACCTAGATAATGAGGAGATTCTACTAGGAGAAAAACGGGAATATATACTGGGTTGGGAGTGGGGGCATAGCTAGGGTTTTTGCCACAGAGGCGAAAATAAACCAGGGAGTGATAGGAAATTTGTTTTTGATCTGAAATCTGAATAAACTCCTTTGTAAGGAAATTGAAGTTATGTTTCTAGAAGATTACCGAGAAGTCAAATATTTATTTTAGCAATATTTGAATAATTGAAGTCAATGGGAATTGGTACCGGCATGTAATAAACTTTAAACTGAAAAAATTCTTCTGTGTTTTTAGGTTTTACACATCTGTAAATAGACTTTTCTGGAGCCCTGTCAGCCAACTCAATGGCGTCCTCTACTACTGTGCCTCTAGGATTTCACTATGAAACAAAGTATGTTGTGCTCAGCTACTTGGGACTCCTCTCTCAAGAGAAGCTGCAAGAGCAACACCTTTCCTCACCCCAAGGTATTGTATTTGACTTATAGTGGTTATAGTAAGCAGTAACTGTTACTTCATATATAAAAGTACTTGTATCTGACTATTACTATCTATGGCCATTGGCCATTAGGTTAAATATATATTAGGTTAATATACTTTTAAAGAATCACCTCTTACCTAATCCCTTCCTAGCCCTTGACCTTGTCCCAGAAGCAACTACTTTTCATACTTATTAAGAGCTTGATAAATGCTACTGGTAATGAATGTCATGAGAAAGTGAATGCCATACGTGTAAAACTGTACTAAATACATATAAGCAGAAATCTTTTTTTTTAAGATTTATTTATTTATTCATACAGAACTGGGGTACAGGCCAGAGATGCAGAGGGTGAGAGGATTCACCAGACACAGAGTGGGGAGCAGAACAGGCAGATCAACGAAGTACACTGCTGAGGGGAGCAGTGGGCGGGCCAGGAGAGATCTGCCTCTCCATGTGGTCATCTCCGGGGCAGGCAGGGATCGAACTCATGCGGAAGTGGCTCCCAGTTTCTCAGTGCCGTGCTTTAACCCGCTGCGCCACCAGGGAGGGCCAAGCAGAAATCTTTTAAAGAGATTGCATACTTACCAAGGCATACATTAGAATTGTGTAATTATTTTAACACATGGAATGCAATTAAGGTCTTTGAATTACCTTTGGTCAAGGGTATTAGATTTAAACAATGGACTTGCCTAAGTGATATGATAGTTTTTAGCATAATTCTTTGTCTTGTGAAATTTCATATATTCTTCTCTAAAATGTTTGTCAAAGCAAGCTTAAACTAGTTTTTTGAGTTTTCATTAAGTTGTGACATATCATCTTAAATATTCTCATCCATAGATTTCTACCTCAGCAGTGGAGGTAGCTCTTATCTGCTGCTATCCCAGCTCCAAGAAAAGATAGTGTTGTGAATTCAGAAATGGTGGAATCTGTTAGCATTTGTGTTAGGAGGCAATGGCAGAAGGTGCTGTAACACCTAACACAAGGAACATAGTTTCCAAATCAAGCATCTGAAGTTAGCCATCCACTCGGGGAAATGTCCAGCCCAACAGTGTTGAGCCAAAGAGGGCCACTGATGCCTGAAAGCTGCCAAGGTCTGAGGCGCCTCCTGGTAGGAACCCATAGGAAAGGACAAGGGCTCACCACATGTGGGACAGAGGAGCAAAATCAAAATCAAGATAAAAGCTGCCATTGTCAACCTCCCCACGGGTCTGTCACCCACATCTGTTTCAACCAGTCCAGGATTTCCTGGACCACACCCTGTTACACACCTGAGTAGTGTTGACAGTGTAATACATGAATGATCAGCATACCTGAGGTAGGAATTGTGTCTCTATCTGTATTGTGTTAGTCTAGGAAGCAAGTTCTGGGAATTAAGCTTATGAAACACATGCAGTATTTATATTTCAAACTCCTAGAACTCTACAGGTGCCAAAAGTAGACATGAAGACTCAGAAAATTAGAGTAAGAAAATGTATTGCCCAGCAAGCACCATGAGAGTTACCATGGTAACCCCCAAGTATCATAAGTAATATAATGCAAATAGTTGATGGTTTTGTGTAGTGGGTTGTAACAGCTGAGGGCCCCAGTACTAAGGGCTTAGTATCCTGTAGCAGGCAGTGAGCAAACCAGTTATCTTCTCCCAGGAAGCGAGCAGACTTAATTGCCTTCATGACTAACTGTAGAAATGACTGAATGTTAGAAGACGGGCCTCTGGTTTGTCATATTCACCGAGGACATGCAGGAATGCTTGAGGCTCATAGCAAGCTACTGTTCTCAACAATCCAGCCCTCAAGACTAGATGCAGTGCAGTTCATAAGCTCAATTAAGGCTATTGTGAGCAGAATCCAAGTTAGCAGGATGAGGCCATTCTGTGTGTGAATCTTAGCCATCCATCTCAGGGCCCCAGATTCAGGCAAGTGAATAAATCTCAGGCGGAGGAGCGGTAGGTATTTTTTTAGACAGCTACTTAGTTTCCCTTTTTTAGCATGTATGGATTGTTCTTACCAACCGATAGTGTTCATCCAACTCAATAGGAGGCTTGACAGTCATACATCCTTCTCCCTAATCCACCAGCCTATGTGCCAAGACCAGCCTATTACATTGTGATGAAAGCAGAAGCCCTCAGAGATGCTTTCCTCAAGAGTTTATGCCATCTCATTGAATGCTGTAGCTAGAGGTAAGGATAGATTCCTGATTACCTGTGGCATAAACTCCAATACCAGATCTCAGCACTTGACCCGCTGTAGGCACCAAGCGTCATTGTATCCTGCATAGTGCAGCCAGTTCTTTGCCTCCGGAACCAGCAAGAGAAAGAAGCCCAGGGGCACTGTCATTGCCCTTAGGGATACTATCCAGAAACGGGCTGGCAAACAGTAGGCCTTGTACTTTCAGGTTTAATTCACTAAGGAACATCTTCAAGTCTGCAGCAAAAGCCAATTCTCAAAAGTAATCATTATTTGATCATATTGGCTGAATGTTCTTTTTTAGAAAAATTTCATTTTCATTCTTATTGAGTTCAAAAGTTGCAATGAAACTACCATTTTTTAGCCACTGAATTCCTTTGTGATAGGTATATCAGGACATTCAAGTTCTTTTTCTGACAAAAGCTCTTGGAACTGACAGCGACTAAGTTTATGATAGCAAATGCTTACTCTTTGAAACTCCCGATTCATTAATACACAGTAAATCCAAGTATCTTCACAGTACCTACTGATGAATATTATAATGAATAAACCATAATTGTAAATGCCTTATTCTTTTACAGTCTTTAAATTTCTCCAACTAATAAAGTTTTTCTGCTGTACAGATTTTTGCCACATCACTAACACATCTTAGCAGATTCTACTTCGAGTTAGAGTAAATGAGTGCTTTCTCAATGTCTTTAAAAATGTTCTCACCTGTAATTATTTTGTGCAGACTGTCACTTCAAACATGGCATTGATTCCTTGAATAAGCAACAGCTGAGCAGTTTCAGACATCTGTCATTGAGTCAAGAGCCAAGGAAAACCACTCAAAATTGTTTGCTTTGTATTTCAATTGACTATTGATATTCTTTCCATTGTCCGCAACTCATTGATTGAGCATCTGTTCTCTCCAAAACACTAATAGTCCTAACCATTTATTTTTTTTCTGGACTCATTTCTTCAGTTGCTGCAAGTGAATATGATTTTCGTAACTCAACATCAGTAATGGCGTTCCTTGATAGAGCCATTTAGAAACTTACTTGCTCGCAGCCTCATTTTCACTTTTATTTTTATGACAAAATTCTATGATGAGATGTTTCATTTTAAATTTCTCTTGACTTTTGCTTTCCTGTGATTTTTGGAATATTGTGATGAGTGCTTTATAGTGTGATAATGTTAATGCGTATAGTGTCCTACTAACACAACTATAATGTCACTGCATAATAAATACATACTTTGCCATCTAACTTGACAATAATTTCTACTCCATTGTACCTTAAAAAGCAGGATATTCAAAGTCCACTCTTGTTTTGACGCAATGGGTATGCATAGGTGAAATAATGGGCATGCATATTGTGCTATGGTGATATGTGCGGTAGTTGAAGTGCGTGTGGCTGTGAGGGTGGCCCTGCGCTGGGCAGTGTGCTGAGCAGCCAGGAAGCCCTGCGCACCGTAGTCTGCTAGCCACGCCTGCCGCTGGTGCCCAGTCAGCCTTAGGTCATCTGAATGAATGAGAATGACTGCTGGTGGGGGCTGAATTTCCTGTATTTTAGGTTACAAAATATTAATCTTTTCCCCTTTTATCTTGAAGTTTACATTACAAAAATGTAATGTAGTCATTGACTATACCAGTCAAGAGCTGGGTACAGGCCAGAGGTGTGGGGAATAGGGATGAGAGGATTCGCCAGAGAGCAGAACAGGCAGATGTACTGAAATACACCTCTGAGGGGAGTAGTGGGCAAGACAGGGGAGGTCTGCTGTGCCATGTGGGTCAGCTCCCTGGCCAGGGATTGAACTCGTGCTGCTGTGACTGGTAATAGCTTGATAGTGCTGAGACTTTTACCCCTGTACCACCAGGGAGGCCCCTTTCTCATCATTATTAAGAAATATATTCCATTATACACAAAACTAAATGCTATATATATATATTTGTTTTTGGTGTGCTACAAAATCTGTTTCCCTTGTCACTCCATTCTCTAATCATATTTTTTTTAAATAAGAAAAAATCCTGTCACCAGAACTATGGACTAATAACATTTTTCTCTAAACATTTTTATTAGTACATATAAATTTGGATTTATGGTTTACAAAAATAGGACTATATATATGCCATTTTGCAATGTCTTAAAAATTGCCAGTATATTTGAACACCTATCCATGTCAATACGTATCTGCAGTCTCCTACTCTAGGACATTTAGGACAGAGAACTAGTGTTTGCTGGTAAAAGGTCATTAGCCTTCTTTGGTATAGGAACATAATGATCCTCCAACTAACCTACAAATTCCTTAAAACTTTCATTTCTGATTTCATTTTCATTTACTTTTCCAAAATCTGACTAGTAAAAGCCTGGTAGGTTTAGAAAAACACTATTTAGTGGAACATTTCATAATGTTGAAAATATCCTTATCTGTTTGTCCAGTATTGCAATCACAAATCACCCATGGTGGTTGATTTCTTGAAGTGGGTCTGGTGTGATGAAAGCACTGAAGTTTTAAAATAGCTGCATGTGGCTAGTAAGTACAATATTAGATACATAAATCTAGAAGTCAGTTTTATTTTTATCTTCTCCTTTAAGCCAACCCCTATTTTTATTGTGATTTGTTAACAGTACTACCTGCTACCCTGTCTTGAAATCTGTCATGTTGAGCTCTTATCTCTGCTTCCTGCCTTCTTTCTTTGTCAGCTATTACCAGTTACCCCAATTTGTGACTGTTCTCATATTGTTATAGAGTATAGTTTCTCATTATTGCAAATGTGTCCCAATTCTTCATTTGTGTCTTCTCCATCATATATTTCACATGCTACACACAGACAGTGCTTTGCTTCTCACTTTGAGAACCCCCAGTGGACCCTTTTGCCTTAAGGCTGCATACTGAACTTTAATTTGTTTCCATGATCTGGTCCCATTACTTCTTGTGTCTTAGGTCTGTTTTGCTTTGAACTGTAAACAAACCATGCTTATTCCTATCTGCATCTTTTTCTTTCAAGTTGAGCTACAGAATGGTAGACTGCCAGAAGTAGGGATTACTACTTCACTGGTAGTAACTTCTAGTGAGTACCATAACTAGTTGTTCTATCCTTGCTGGACCCATGGTAAACTGCATTTAGGCAAGGCCATGTGACTCTTCAGTCTAGCCAATGAAATAGGAATGGATGTGATTGTGGTGCGGGGGTGAGGGGACGGATGCTCCTTATGCCATAGTTACAAAAACGGCATCATTATGTCTTGACCATGTGGAGCAGTATTCCTTCTTCAAGGTAGATATGTCCATAAGGGGGAAATGCCTGTGCGTTACCTTGCTGACATTTCTGGCTTTATTTGTTACTGCAGCATAGCCTATCTTTCCTAGTTAACATATATCACAGCAGACATGGGTGACCAACTCTCCACTTTGTGCAGAGCAGCCTCATTAAGATGTCAGATAAAAAGTTAGCTCTTAGGCCCTCCCTGGTGGCGCAGCGGGTTAAAGCACAGCACTGAGAATCTAAAGCCACTTCCGCATCAGTTCGATTCCCGCCTGCCCCGGAGGTGACCACATGG
>NW_004567135.1:8479091-8531183 GCF_000260355.1 Condylura cristata | reverse complement strand
GATCTGCCTGTTCTGTTCCCTGCTCTGTCTCTGGTGAATCCTCTCACTGCCCCTGAGCCTCTGGCCTGTACCCCAGTTCTGTATGCACAAATAAATAAATCTTAAAAAAAAAAAAGTTAGCTCTTAAATTTGGATTGTTGATCTGTTTGAATTTTTCTAGAACATGGGAAGGGTCCAGATTCATTCTGCAAGGGGATCTCCAGTTGTCCCAGCACCATTTATTGAAAAGGCTTTTTGCCTCATTGAATGGCATTGGTATTTCTCTAAAAAGTCAATTAACCTTAAATATGTGAATTTATTTCGAATCTTTCCATTAGGTCCATTGATCTGAGAGTTCTTATATTATTACCACACTATTACTATAGCTTTGCAGTAAGTTTTGAAATTGTGAAGTATGAGCCTGTGAGTCTTCCAGCTTGGTTTCTTTTCAAAATTGTTCTGACAGTTCTGTGTCTCTTGTAATTCTGTTATGAATTTTAGCATTTTCCTTTTCTGGAAAAACACAGTTGGACTTTTGATAAGGGCTTACATGGACTCTGTAGATCAATTTGGAAGTATTGCCATGTCAAATCACCTTTTCAAGACAGATTCTCATAACCCCATTCCAAGTGGTGATTTATAATTCACTAGCTGGAGGTGTGTATTGTCATGTTCTCTCAGTCTGCCGGGAATGGCAGATGTTTGGTTCCCGTGGCTGTGAAACCAGACTTTGTGTGAGTGCTTCGTAGATTTCCCATACACTCATCTCCTTCACATCTCTCCGCCCTCAGATGTGTCTCCCAATGTACTGGGTCCTTGAGGTTGTGGTAACATTAGAACTTGAGAAGTGTCATTGTGATTGACTATTTCAGAACTTGTTATTTTTAAATTTGCTCTTACTGGTATCATTTGGGCTATTTTTCTTTGCTGGTAAATGAATAATTGACACATTTGTTGGGTGTTCAGTACATGTTTTGAATTTTATTATAACTATTTGGATTGTCTAACGTATTATTTGTCATGACTGATTACCTGTGCACTTATGAATATCATAGAGCCTGTTCCAGATCTGCTGAACCACTTGCTACATGCTGAAACTTGGGGTCTGTATTTCTAATATACTTTCTAGGTTCTGCAGTTTGGGAAGCCGTAGGATAGAAAGCAGTGTGTTCTAGAAGATTTAGCCCAATACTGTTGTTCTGAACTTATTAATCCAACATTCACAATGCAAGCCCGTGAGTGTATTTCAGGACCAAAATATAACCATTGCTGACTCTTCACTTGACACTGAGATGGGTGAAGTTTAGTGTGCTCCAGTCCGTTTATCTTTAAAATAGTTCTCTCTGGGTTTATAGTGTAGGGTTTATCCTGTGTTGCTGCCACTGCATGTCTCTGTGTCTTTGAAACTCTGGGTGGAGTGTTGAATAAATGAAAAATGCCGAGTCTGTCTATATCATTGACTAGCTAAATAAATAGCCTTTTGTGTTCTGACAGCAGTAGACTTTTTCTGGCTAAGGTTTTCCACATGGCTTATTATCAAGTATGACAACTTGTCGTATGTACTCGGCATCACATTCGTCTCATGAGAATAGACACTCCTTTCATCAGCTGCCTTTCTTAATCTGCGAGGTGAGGCATATGGTGACCACGCCATTATTGTTACTTAGTTTGTGTCGTAGTGGAGGTGATGGTGGTGGTGTGAATGGGTGTGGGAGTGCGTTTATTTTAGGTATGTAGATTTTTCAAAAAGTAGCAGATGGTAGATAAAACATTCATGTTTCTTATTTTTCACTGTACATCAAAAATTATAATCATCTTCTAGAAATCAGTAATACTTTTTACTCATTAGAAAACCTGCTTTTTAAATTGTTTTTATATAAGCCTGGGCAATTCATTGAAATCCCATATTCACATAATGAGGGAGGATCACACTGTGATAAAGATTCAAAAGCATTCTTTTTTTCCTCCATAACTAGAATCTGTACTATTTTCTTTTAAGTAAAACATTTTTCTATAAAAGGTACTTTTTTTTCCACTTAGAAGTGTATCTCATAGGGCCCAGTAATACAGTGGAAGTTAAAATGTTAGTTTTCAGTGTACTGTCTCTTAATATAATTCTGGGTAAAAGATAAGGAAATGGCCCCAAAGTACCAATGTTAAAAAAATAGTTAACTGGGCCTCCTAGGTGGCTCAGGGGTTAAAATCTCAGTGCTGTCAGCTTCACCAGCCACTGCTGGGGAACTGACCCACATGGCGCAGCAGACCTCTCCTGTCTGTCTCTCTGATGGAGCCTCTCACTCCCCACATCCCCCCCCCCACATTGACCTATATCCTAGTTCTTGTATGCATAAATAAATAAAATAAATCTTAAAAAAATAATTAACACTATCAAGGCCTAGATAATAAGTCCCCTAGACATGTACTTTTCTGATGATCGAGCTTAATATGAAGCTAAAATCTAGAATACAGAGGAATGGAGGGACTATATATCATGTCAGGAAACTTTATAAAAAGTTATACCCAACATATTGTATTTACCAAGAGTCTAGAAAGTTTAATTCTGATTAAATGCAGGTTAAGCACATACCAACGAGGTACTAAGTTAGAAATATTTTTGCAAATCTTAGAAGGCTACACAAAGTGTTTTTCAACATGGTTGTTATCCTGCTTCTGTTGTGGAAGTACATTTGAGGCAGTATCAATAAGTAAAAGAAGGATTTGTCTTAAAAGCATTTATATTCACTTATGGCAATGACTAATCATAGTTTCTACATTGTTCAGTATGGCACAGATTATTTTAACCTGGAAAAAATTTAAGGACAAGTCACTTAGAGGTGAGTAACACACGGAAACTTAGAAAACAATGGAACATCTGGTGCTCAGGGCTGTGGCTTCCTAGTAAAACTTCCCACCTAACACTTCCCATTAAAAACGAACAAACCTGGGCCCTTCCTGGTGGCGCAGCAGGTTAAAGTGCAGCACTGGGAAGCCAGCCACAGCTGCTTCAGTGAGTTTCGTCCCGGCTAGGGAGGTGACCCACATGGCGCAGGCGACTTCTCTTGTCTCCTCTGTCACTGCTCCCCTCAGCTGTGTACTTTGTCAATCTGCCTATTCTGCTCCCCACTCTGTCACTGGTGAATCCTCTCACTGCCCCTGCACCTCTGGCCTGTACCCTAGTTCTGTATGCATACATAAATAAATCTTTAACAAACAAACTTTAATTTGTTAAGTAAACTTGTTGGACATGTCAAGAAAAGGAGAATGTTAGTTTTAGATCAGTTGATGCTCAGCTGTTTTCTCAGAGCAATTAAAGAGCAAGACTAAATATCTGTCAAGATTCCTCCTAACTTGTGTTAAACACCCCTATTCCTTGGCATATCTAAACTCTCAGAGTTTGTCCTGCTGACCTATACAGAAAGCAGTTCTCTGTGCATCATTGACTAGAGCTGGTTTTGCTCAGAGACAGGTGTGGGGAAGATCAATGTGAAATGGTAACTATTTAGAGAATCAAAGGATTGGTGAATGGCCGCTAATCTCTTGAGCATTTTTGATGGGTGGGCTTATTGATCTCATTATTCTTGACAATAATCCTTTGTAATAGCTGTTACCTTCCTATCTTACATAAGAGAAGAGACTCAAGATTATTTCCCTTTATCCTTGGTCATTTGTAGTGATAAGCTGGAAGCTTGAGTCTGACGCTTATCTTCTACTAAAGGTGAATGAGTTTCCTTGCAGAAACCAGAAGAAAAACTTAACTGAAAGTAGTTAGATTGACCTTAAATAAATTTCTCAACTGTGTTTGCTTTTTTTACAAAAATGTCACTGTGTATTGTGGAGAATACTTCATTACTTAGCATAGTGATCAGTGCTATTGTAGAGCCATTTAAAACTACGTTATAACTAAAACGAAAACCTATTATAAGTATGTTAATTATAATAATATACCAGAGATTTAATCAACATCTATCTCTAAGTGAAATAACCCAAACCGCAAAAGAAAAACACTATGTAAGTTCACTTAAAATACGTAGAGGGATCAGAATCATAGACTGAAGTTAGACTGTTGTTTACCAGGATCCAGGAGAAGGAGGGGATAGGAGTTACTATTTCACAGCTGTAGAGTTTCAGTTTCACACAACGAAGAGAGTTCTAGAGATGGATGGTGGGATGGTTGCTCAATCTTATGAATGTATTTTTATACTACTAAATTCCACACTTAAAAATGGTAAATTTTATGTTCTTAACCACAGTTCACAAATTGAGGAAGAAGAGTTAGATTTTTCTGTAAAGTTAGACTTTTATGCTATATGAGAATATATAAGGATG
Source organism: Condylura cristata (assembly GCF_000260355.1). Classification (NCBI taxonomy): domain Eukaryota; kingdom Metazoa; phylum Chordata; class Mammalia; order Eulipotyphla; family Talpidae; genus Condylura; species Condylura cristata. The sequence goes on along the minus strand of NW_004567135.1, from coordinate 8,526,878 downwards.
AACCTTCTCCTAGGATACATTATCTTCACATTTTGCATAGTAGAATCTATTTAATGTAATGGTTTATAAAGTTTTTAGGCGTGTAGTTTCATGTAAGACATTTATGTAGACAGAAGTGGTAAGTGAAGTATCACTAAGCAAAATAAAGGTTAATAATAACATTGACGATATCCTTTGTGTTAAACTTCACCTAGAAATAGGATTATATTTTTCCCACAAAAAATATTTTAAGGGTGTGAATTTTATCTTGGGTAGTCTCAGCTCAGAAGGGAAGTGTTTCATGAGGCCTAAAGGAACATTCTTTTTGACAACTTTAAATACTGTGAACTGGTCAGTGATACAAAGAAACATCTAAGCTTTTACTTTTCAAAGGTATTTTAAAGATCATAAGTTCATCTTTGAATTCAAAATATTTTGCTTGCAAAAAGTGAGAACACAAACAGCCGATCCATTTGTTTTTAAAATTTGTCAGTGGCAGAAAGCAGTGACGTGAACAACTGGAAAGTTGTACAGGTGCGTCTGTACAGATCTGCGCGTGCGTGCTGCGTGGGGAGGAGCCATACTTGGACTCCGTGCCTGGGCAAGCAGGCTCTGCTCCATAGTGCACGTGGGGAGACTGGTGGGTCGCCAAGCAGCTACCCTGATGTTCTCTTTCAGGTTCTCCTTTCTGTGCTAGAGACCAACATTCTCCTTTTCCTTTTACTGCATGAGAACAGCCTGTGCCCAGTGTCTTTAGTATATTCATAGTTTTCCTAAGTCGAAGGGTATCTTTTTTAAATCACAGTAACTCTTCTCTTGGGCTGCAGACTGCATAGAAAACTGAAGAAAAGATGTGAATGTCAGGGTCTGAAAATGCCACTGATCTACCCACCTTTCAGTTTCCTTTACTTAAATATGTCAAAAATAATTCCGAGATATTTCTTTTCTGACCATCAGTCAAGATGAGATGGGTACAGTCAGGATTCATGGTTTGTATACAGGCTGACCTGCATGACACTCACCTTTGAGTGAAATGTCATTTCATCCCTGACAACGTTGGCATGAGCGTTAAATAAAACAACATATATGAACGAATTGTTTAGCACAGTGCCTGTTAAAAGACAGGAACCTTGGAAATGCTTGCTTTCTTCCTGCCCCTTTTAGACTTCCACAGATAGGAATAGCTTGAGGGATTGGACAAATTTTATTCCTTTTTGTACTAGTTAGATGCTTAGCACCATAACCAAAAATAGCAGGTACACAATAAATGTTTTCTTCAGTGATTGAGTGAATAAATAGATCTGTAGAGTGATGGTCTAAACTATATTCTTTTCCCTTTTATTGGGATACTTGCAAAAAGGAAGATAGCTGATTACAGGACGCTTCCCCTACACGTAGGTAGGGACTTTACTGTCACTTATAACCATTTATTTAGCTCAATACTTAGGTGGATTGAAAATTTATTCTTCCTAATCTAAAGTTTGGTTACTAAGTATCCAATTTAACAACTTCTGAGTGTTAGGATTCCCTGATGGCCTAGGGGTTAAATCTCAGCACTGTCACTGCTAGGGCCTGTGTTCAATCCCCAGCCAGGGAGCTGGCCCACGCGGCGCAGCAGTCCTCTCCTCTTGAGCCTGCTATTCCCCTCAGCAGTGGATTTCAGTAAGCCCTCCTGTTCTGCTCCCCCGCTGCCTCTGCATATTGTCAGATCCCCGGTGACAAAAGCACAGTACAGGAGCTAAGTGAAAGAGGACTGAGTGTGATTTTATGTGAAGGCCAGAAAGGAAAAGGAGAATTAGGTGATAATAAGGTTTTAAGACCAAAGGCTCATGAAGGTCCTTGAGCGAATCCATGATTGCCTTCTTGGTGAGCCTTCGGGACGAAGGGCCATTATCTTATTCAAATTCCCTAAGGGACCATAACCCAAAAAATGTCCTAAGAATGCCTATGATTGGGAGACTGTGGTTTTAGAGCAGCCCTTGACGTTGGGTGTTTGCTTTTCCATAGCCAGCACTTGCAAGCAGGAGAGGCAGCGCACTGTAGTGGTGGAGCGGCAGCCCCTCCCTGAAACACAAAGCTGGGGTTTGTTTCTGAGCTCCGGCACTTACTGTCTAGGTGTCCTCAGCCAGATCATTCCCTGTGCCTCAATTTTTTGATCTGCAAAGTAGGAATAATAGAATCCATCTCACAGATCATTAATGAATACAGACCTGACACAAAGTACGCCTGGCACTGAGGATTGACTGTTAGGCATCTACACCACAAAACTGACTTATTTTTTAATTTGAACTGTCACATGAAGCCATGAGGATAATTTCCCTCAGGCTTCAGCAGCACCTTCCTCTCGTATATTAGTGCCTGCACATTTATCTTACATACTGCTGTTCTTTTTTTTTTTTCTTAAAATAGTGGAAAAATGGAAGTTTCGGTAGTAAAGATGAGACTGATGAGGAGCAAAACTCTCATATGTTCATATGACTGAGGTACATCTTTATGCCCAAGTAGTGAACACTAGCTTCAGTTGTGTGCTTTGTGGAATTAAGCAAATATTAGCTGTTCAGATATGGAAAAACTAAACTTACAAAACATGCATAAAATACTAAAACTATTTCATTTAAAAATGTGTCCCTCAGGGCCCTCCCTGCTGGTGCAACAGGTTAAAGCAAAGAAAGCACCATGAAGCTGTACACAGCCTCTGCAGCATGAGTTCGGTCCCCGGCCAGGGAGTTGACCCACATGGCGTGTCAGACCTCTCCTGCCTTGCCTATTACTCTCCTCAGCAGTGTACTTTGTCAATTTGCCTGTTCTGCCCCCCACTCTGTCTGGTGAATCCTCTCAACCCTGCACCTCTTCCCTGTTCCCTAGTTCTGTATGCATAAATAAATACATATTTGAAAAAAATTAAAAATGTGCCTTTCAGCAGGTCACATTAGATAGAGATGAATGAATAGAGAAATTACTCAATGGATTATGTGCAGCTGTGAAGAAAGATGACATGGTGGCATTTGGGATTAAATAGATGGACCTCTAGGTAATGATTGTGTTGAATGAACTAAACCAAAAAGTGAAAAATAGGAGATGGTTTCACTTACTGATGGAAATACCCAAAACCATTCATATACAAAGAAGAGTAGGAATAAATCTTGAACTCAGTAAAAAGAATGTAATGGTTACCAGAGAGAATAGTGGAGGAGGGATGGAGTAGGGGAGGCAGGTGGGGTGTGGGTACAGCTTGTTTGGTGGAAGGCGAAGGAAAAAAATGTGCCCTCAAATGAGATGCAGATTGGCATTTGCATAATTTAAATGAGGGTTAGTTGGGGAGAGGTGGTAGCAGTGATGGGTGAAGTGACCTTTCACCATCACTAAAATGACAATGACATGAAATCCTTCTATTTGGCTTTATTGGATTCAGTTTTCATAAATGATTTTTAAGAATACAGAAAGATTGCTCTCATGAATATTAATACCAGTCTTTCTCCAACCTCCTTTTGAGTTTTTGTGTTTCTAAAGATTCTGTTCTTTCTTCTGCCCCTATAACAAACAATTCCGAAGAAAGATGTATTCTGTTTTTACCATACTCTTTTCTCTCAATTAGGTAGACCCACATGCTTCTAAGAATAAAATATATATATATATATATTGCAGAAACTTATCTTCTATCTCTCTAGCCTTAGTAATTTTTTGATATTCTATTTCCTTACCTAGCAGTTAAAATACTACCATAGTCTAGTAGCTTCTCTCTCCTCTTTTAATAGTAAACTCATTTGTTGGTTTCAGGGGTTCAACCAGATGTAGCTTCACAATCTCTGGATCAAGAAGTTTTACTAAAAGTTAAAACTGAAATAGAAGAAGAACTAAAATCCTTGGACAAAGAAATTTCTGAAGGTCTGTTTATTCTTATTTTCTTAGCTAATTAGTGAGATTATGTTTGGTGTGATTTACTGTCGGGTAAGGTATCCTTTTTCCTGGGATATGTATTTGTAAAAATTTCCCAACTACATCCAACAGTTGAATATAGCATTAAGTTATAGAATAAATGATCATGTGAAGATACTTTCTACTGCTTTATATTTAGTATCTTCATAATTAATAACAACATTAAAGGGAGCAAAGTATTCTGCTTTCATTTTTGCATGCATATATGCTAGAGATAGTTGTGATGTATTAACATACATGTAATTTATTCTCTTGTATCCTTTTTTTTGAAAATTGGTAACGTTTATAATCTTGACTATGATCTAGGGATATAGGTTCACACGATGTATGTTATACATATAATTTTATATAGCCACATATTTTTCATCTAATATTGTACCTCATAAACTTTAAAATAATTATCATTGTGCTATCTGCATAAAAATCCTGTTCATTGGGTGACTATTTTACTCAAACATTCCCTTATTGTTGAGAACATTTAGGTTATTGTTTTACTTTCCATAAAGTAGCATTGCATTCAACAACTTGACCATTAGGTTTTTTACAGATTTATTTAGATATATTTCGCATGTCTTAAAGTCTGCCCATTTAAAGTGCATAGTTTTTAGTTTAATCACAGAATCATAGAATCATTACCACAATCTAAATTTAGAACTTTTTTAAACATCTCCCAAAAATACACTTTACACATGAGCAGTCACTTCTCATTTTCACTCCGATCACTGCCACTTCCCCTCCCCAAGGCAACCACTGATCTACTTTCTGAATCTCTACATTGCAGGCTATGTGGCCTTTTGTGACTGACTCCTTTCACTCAGCTTGGTATTTTCAGGGATCCTCCATGTGATAGCAGACATCTGTTCATTCGTTCCATTTCATGGATAAATAATACACTCCAGTGTGTGGATGTATCACGGTTTATCTATTTATACATTTTAACTGTTATGTATAACGCTACTGTTCATATTCTTGTCCATATTTTGTGTAGATGCATAATGCCCAATCATTTTTAACAAAGAAAGTTATAAATCTGTTTTTAAATCTGTCTGTTAGTAGAGGGGCAGTCTGAATGGAAATCTGAAAATAATCTAGAAAACTACTTTCAGTCTTTTGTTTTCCTTCACTAGCATATTTAATTGATTAATGTTCCAGTTCTATTTTAAGCCTTCACCCATATTCTGATAACAGTACTTATATGTGGTACAAATGGAAAAAGGAAAAAAGAACAAGAAAAAGCTTAACTATACTCCATGTTGCCTCCAAAATATGTGGTTAAAATGGATATTCTCAAGCTTGCTCAAACAACAGAATGTAAATTTTACAGCCATTTGCATCTTTTTTAGAGGCAAACACTTGACATAAGAAAGTTATACTTAATAGCCAAATCTGCAGCCTTCTGAGAGCTAGCCTTAATGCTTAATAGATATTTTGGGGAGGATATTGGCAACTCGGGCGTGGGGATAAACCACTTGCTTTACTGGCCTTTTGTGCCTGCACCCTGCTGCTGTCCTAGAGCAAACAATGATTCTGCCTGTTTTTCCTGCACTTTAGAGCTGGACTAAATCCATGTAACGTGGAATAAGGAAGCAGATGAGATGCTGATTTTTGAACTAAGGAGGGATATAGACTGCTTCTCATATATGAAAAGTTTATACTTGCATAACTTTCACAGTTTGAAAGTTTATACATGTGCAGGAATAGTAAGTTGAAAGTTCACTTTAAAAAGGGAATGATAGTATTTGACTCATCTCAAGGTGGGATAAACATTTTTTAGTTTAGGACCTATCAGTGTTTGTGTCCAGGACAGATTCATATCCCATGATTATGTGACCTTTTCCAGTGGCTTGAAACTACTGGCTTCTTCCCAGGAATAGTTGTTTTAATTTCTTGAAATTTTTAGCACAGCTTTGATATTATTTACCAAATTAGGCTTTCTTTTGCTCTGTCTTCAGCCTTCCCCAGCACAGGATTTGACCGTCACACTTCTCCAGTGTTTAGCCCTGCTAACCCAGAAAGCTCAGTAGAGGACTGCTTGGCTCATCTTGGAGAAAAAGTGTCACAGGAACTGAAAGAGCCTCTGCATAATGCCTTGCACCAGCTCCTCAGCCAGTGAGTTGCCTTGCTGAGCGGGAACGTGCGTCTCCCGTAGTCTCTGGACGCCGTGCAGCATGGGTTGCTTAATGGATAAGGCTTGGTTCTAGGAGAACAGTGTCACTTCTTTTCTCAAAACACTTTTCTTCATTTTTTTCTTTTGCTTTCCCAAAGCTTCCCTGTTCGTGTTTCCAGTGACAATTTTTGATTGACAAATCAAAATCACGTCCAAAGCAGTGATTTAACTGTTCCAGCATGAATTTGATCATTGTATTGACTTCTTGAGTAGTCAGGTTTCAACAACTGCTTTCACTGACTTGTACTACAGCTGTTTCACGTGTCCTGACTGTTCTTACCACCATTTCCTCCAGTGCCAATATAAATGTAGTGGCCAGGTTTTATGCATTGTATTGTGGCATTTACATTTTATCTGTTTTTTAAGTATCAGAAATGTTGTTGAACTTTGGGGTTGCCCGTGGGTCTGCTTCCACACTCTTAGAGTGAGAACTTTTCTTCTAGCTAAGGCCCTGACTGTTAAGCTAAAAACAAGAAATTATATAGATTATAAATTATTTAAAATGTATAAATTATATTAAAACAGAACCAAGTCAGTTATTAAAAAGCATAAAAATTAATTTTCCCTAAATTTTTTGCTGAGAACCATTAGGAATTAGTATGAATTTATTTATTTTTAATGTTCTTTTCAGGAGTTAGTATGAATTTAAAAAGATACTTGTTTCAGTGAAGAGTGACAGTTACCTAAAACAGGATGAAGTATGTAAATCAAACTATCATGCTGTATGCCTTAAATTTATACAGTGATGTATATCGATTATTTCTAATAAAAATGAAAAAAGATTGACGAAAAATGAAGACTGTCAAGGATGATTTCATCACACAAATGACAGATGAGCTCTGTACTAAGGAGTGTTTATTCCTTGATCTATACCATAACCAGGTGGAAGAGAGGAAGGATACCATGCAAATGGTTTAGTCCCTCTGAGGATGTGGAGTGTGACACCACACGGTCTGTCCAGAAAATCCAGAGTAGTTCTGTGTGACGGACGTGGAATAAAATAACTGAGATGTGTGAGGCAAAACTTCTGTTTTCAACTTTGGTATAAGCCGTTAGCTTTGAACAGACCATTTCACTCCAAGTTTCAATTTCTCTGTTAATTTTTACTTTACTGGGATATTATAGAGCCTCTGAACAATGGTAATTTGTAGTAGTATTTTTTTTGGAATTCTTTTCATATTTATAGGAAAAATTGTTATCTTTTCACTGCAAAGTAAATTATATTTTTTAAAAATTGCTGTCTTGGGCAAATGTTTATTTTTCCCCCTGCAAACCTGAATACTGATGAGTTATTTTTCCAAATGTACCTCTGTTGTATTTCAAAGTCAGTCATCTTATAAGTACCTTTTTTTAGAAATCGAAATTGAAAATTGTTAAGCTCTGTTACTAATGCCTGAATATAACTAATGCTGATGAACTACAAGTATCATACAGGTTGATGCATTATTTATTTAGGTAGAAAATACTTCCCACTCAGTGATTTTGTTAAAGTGGAAATCAATCATCAACTCTTCGTGTAGGTGAGGATCAGCAGTTTCAAAGACTCCCTTCCCCTTCTACCCCTTTTTCCTTCTTTATTCTGTTCAAATAGCTCATTAGGTAGTGCTGGTTATTAAGCTACTTTTCTGTGTATTAGATTTCTTTTGAATGTTTAATCTGCTGGATCGCTTATGTGCATATTATGTGTGTACATGTAATGTTTCAAATCATGTTTCATTCTGAAGGACGCTAAAGCACTTTAGCCTGATAGACAAACTCCCAGTAAGGACTACTGTGACCCACAGCTGCATCAGACAGTTCAGGAAAGGAAGTAAAGGGACTGGTATACGCAAATAAAACTTCAGGGAGTACATAGGTAGGTAGACTCTATAGTTTTGCTGAAGTTCAAGTTTTCCAACTACTTAAGTATTTAGCCCAAGAATTGTAAATCCAAAACTACTTTAATGGAAATATGATATCAGGAAAATGCATAACGTCTTATTCAAAAGGTAATCCTTGGTGTCTTATCTCTTTTAGTATCACTGTAGTGCTGACTTTATATTGACTTATATAAGAGAATGAAAATTTGTGATGAGAATTATTTTCTGAAATATCTAGACCTGCACTATCCAGTAGTTATAATGCTAGTCACATATATGTAATTTAAAATTTTCTAACAGCTACATAAAAAATAAAAATTTTAAATGTAATGATATATTTACCAATATGTTCGAAATATAGTTTTAACATAAACTCAATGTAAAAATATTACTAATGAGATAGTCTACTTTGTTTGTTGCTAAATATTTTGTTTGTGAAAGCCAGCACGTACATTGACACGTTCACCTCATCACTAGTGACTGCATTTTAATTGCTCATTACCACGTGTGGCATCTATACATTAGCGTGGCACGTGTCTAGAGCCTAACAGCAAATAGGACAGTGTGGAATTCGAGTCAGATCCAGCTGAGTGCAAATCCTTCTGTTGCTGCTCACCAGCCTTGGGGACAGACTGGTAGCTCCTATGAGCTTTGGTTTCCCTGTATACAAATGATATTTAAGATAAAATATAAGTATAGAAATATAAAGCCGAACAGTAGGCTACCAATTTCCAATATGAAATCTTTAATCTTAAATATTCACAGAACAAAGAAATCGCAGACCATGGTGATCAGAACAAAAAATGCCTTTGGAATGAATTTTAAAATCCCATAAAAACAAGGCTCATCCCTCTTTTTTACAAATATGTTTACACTTTCCCCAAAAAGCATGAGGGTTAAGTGTTATTATATCTATTATTTAAGCTACTGAATCCTTCATCTGTTACTTGGTACCAAGTGTTGTTTTGATGTTGCTATTGTTGTTAATTTATGTGAAACCAAGGCCTAGAATATTAAGTATTTTGAGTCCTGCAATAAATCAGTGAGTGTTTTTATCACTCAGTGATTTGTTTTTGTTTCCGTATCAAGACTAAAACTTACATGGAAATAATCAGAAAGGCTTATCTCTCCCCTCTAGGATTTTATTGCATAAGACTACAAGTTAAAAATAGAGCTCCATTTATTGACCAGGCTTATTCCAATTCTTTATAGCTCTTCAATTTGAAGAGTCTTCCAGTGATAATGTCTTTAAATATTTTAGACTTTTAAAAAGGTTTAAATTGTACTTTTAATTTTATTAATAAAATAATTTTGCATTTTATTTGATCCTATATTAATAACCCAAGTGTATGTTTATTTGCAATATAGAAATCTTGGATAAGTTTCAAGCAATTAAAGACATTATCATTTATTATTATTTTGCTATGTTAGTAACTGCTTTTCCAGCTTGGTAGCATAAATCTCATCATCTAGAGAATGTTTGAAGAAAAATACATATCAGATATTAAATGTCACATCGCATCAAGATGATATGTTGAGTAATCTTTGATATTTTAGCAAAAAGTTCAACAGCAGAGTTATGTCTGTATATTTATTTATTCATTTGGAAATTTAGAATTTTCCTTCTTTGTGACATAGACTTTTAAAAAAATCTCTGCAGGCCAGTGACATATCAGGCATATCGGGAATGTGTTCTGGAGACCACAGTTCATGCCAGCGGCTGGAATAAGGTATTAATCAACCTATTTTTTATTTTACAAGATTTTTGGTATATTAATTATAAAGGCAATATGAATTTCTAGCATCATATAAGAAAAAACTACTAGAGTTTATTATTAAATGCTTAAGTTCAATTTTGTCCCCAACTCCCCATCATTTCTTCATTTTTCTGTGTTAGACAATGACTTTTATCTCCAGATGGTGTTTTGTTAATAATAAGTCTTGGGGGGCTTCATTTGGGCCTTCCTCTGATTCTCTTAAATAATAGCATTTGTATTACATAGCTTGTGAAGTATCTCATGTCACATCTCATTTGATTATCACAGCTAGTCTTTGCAGAAGGCAGAATAGATTTTATTGACATTTGTTATTTATATAGTTAGATTCAATGAATAATTAGAAAAAACAATTCTCTAATTGAGACTTGCCTAGGACTTCTTAACTAGTAAATATTGTAACAAACAAACAAAGCTAAGATCTTATGATTCTAGCTTCAGTTCTTTTCCATTGTGCCAAACCCTTATCCATTATGTTATTATCTACTTACCACCTGGAAAAGACAGAGTCTAAGGATTCAGTGTAGGATAACTCGACTCAATTATGAGGAAAAGTGAAAAAGTATGGTCGTTAGTGATGTAATGCTAGGGATGAAAAAGTTTAGTAGAATTATTTTTTAAATAGCCACCTTTATTCAGAATTGCTTTTGATGTGTTAGTCCATGTGCTCTTCTGTACCTATGATATATGTTGCTTTACTCTCATTAATGTAGACGTGGGAGGTATTATAGCATAATAAGCATTATAGGCTTTGTAATTAGACTTGTTTGAAAGTCCAGCTTTGCCAAGAACTAGTGTGTGTCCTTTGACCATTTAATTAAACTCTTTAAATCTTAGTTTTTTACTATGTGAAATGGAGATGATAATCTTACTAGAATTAATGACATAATATGTGTTATATATATGTATATATATATATATGTATATGTATATGGCTATACATACAGACACATACACATACATATATGCCTGGCACCATAGTTAGTATTTAGTAAACAGCTGCTGTTATGTTAGCTTTAGCATATGGAACCTTGTTCCCCTGTCACTATTACAGAATTTTACTGTATTATTTAGTTATAAATACTTTGTTAAAATATCTTACTGTTTCATTTGCTTTCTTGGAATAAAAAAACCAAATCATATGGGTACTTAAAAGTTTTATAAGTAAAACAGAATTGGTGATATTTCCAGTATACCACTAACAGATATCTAGATACATAACATTACTAGCCTTCTCCTTTTTACATTTGCCTTGCTGTCTAGTGATTGTTAGTATCAGCCCTTGTGTACCTCCTCCCCCGATTGTAGGGTTATCCTACAAAAATCTGGGTAAACTTCAGTATTCCCTCTCTCTTCACTCTTCTTTTTGTTCCATTCCCTCCTTCATTTTAGTTCCTCCTCTGGACCAACTGTTGATCTTAAAGGCTGTGGCTTGAGTACCTCATATAGATGAGATATGTCAAGTAGACTATTACTTGCTCTGCCACCCCTCACTGCCAGTCAAAATCAGTTTGACTAGTATGAAGCAACTAGCCTATGTCTTACATTTCACGTGAAGGTTTGCAAAATTCTGATAAGAAGTTGTTATGTGAATATAGCTGACTGGCAAGAAGTTATGTGAATATAGCTGACTGGCAGGTAAATGAAGGTTAAGTGAAATATTCATCCATGAAAAGAGAAAAAAAAAGTTCACAAAGCCTGCCAGCTTAAAGATGAGCTGGATATTAGTCAATTCATCTTTATTTAAATATTTTTAAATTTTAAAATATTTAAATGTTTATTTTTACTGTCCCTATAAAGAGATTTTCAAAACACTGTGGATATAAATATATCAAAAGAAGTGGAGTAAAAAAGTTGGTTATAAACTTATATTAATAGTATGATCTTTTAAAGGAATGCACATAAATGTAGACTATATAGTATGTCTAGAAATAATTGAAATATGTGTAAAACATTATCTAATATGTATAGTTACCATAGGATTACAGGTGGTTGTCTCTTCCTCATGGGTTTTATTTTTACGCATGCACTTAACTGCTTACAGGAAAATAAGAAAGTGACTGTTACAGATTAAAAACGAACTATAAAGTTAATAGGGAACTTGATGTCCATAGGATGGTAAACTCATGTTAGAAAATGAGCAAAGATAAATGAAAATTTTGCCTCACTTAAATTTTTTTTTTTTAAAGGAAATTATTATTATTATTTTTTTTTAAAGATTTATTTATTTATTTGTGCATACAGAACTGGGGTACAGGCCAGAGGCTCAGGGGCGGTGAGAGGCTTCACCAGAGACAGAGTGGGGAGCAGAACAGGCAGATCTACGAAGTACACTGCTGAGGGGAGCAGCGGGCGGGTCAGGAGAGGTCTGTCTCGCCATGTGGTCTCCTTCGGTGCAGGCTGCAGGCGGGAATCGAACTCATGCGGAAGTGGCTTCAGATTCTCAGTACTGTGCTTTAACCCGCTGCGCCACCAGGGAGGGCCTGCCTCACTTAAATTTAAGTGGCATGTTAAATTACTAATCTTTTGAAATATTTGTTACTAGACTGTCTAGCATACACAGAACAGAATAGCGTAACAAACTCCATGTATATACGTCTTTCAGATTCGACAGTTACTGGTGTGTGGCTGGTCTTGTTTCATCTGTTCCCCCCACATCTTTCCTACTGGATTATTTTTACTAAACCCTAGACCTTATATCCTTATTTCATTCATAAATGTGTTAGTATGTATTTAAGAGTAATGAATTCCTTTTTTAAGAAACCAACTGTTAATACCAGTATCACATATCAAAATATTAACAGTAATCTAATATTGTCACATCATTCAGTAATCAGGTTTCTCCAGTTATCTCACAAGGTGAGATAAAGTGATTTTTATTTTTTTTATAAGGTGATTTTTTTGAATCAACTCATTTGATTAGTTGAGATTGCATTTAATTGATATCTTGAACCTCTCTTTTTTTTTAATTGAAATATAATTCTCTCATTTACTTATGAGTTACTTGTTCATTAAACTTTCCTGCCTTCTAGATTGTATTGACTGCATCATTATTGAGATGTCATTTAACATGTGTGTCAGTATCTGTATCTCTTATCCTTGGTAGGTAGATCTAGAAACCTTATCAGATTCAGGTTTAGATTGGTGATGTTCTCTATTTTCTGTTGTATAATCGTAAATGATATATAGTGTCCTGTTGTGTCTGAAATTTTAATTTGAAGCCAATAGGTCAAACCTAATCATTGAATTAAATTTTGTGGGATGTGACAGAAGGCATAGAAGGCATAGAAGGTACAGAAGGCATAGAAGAGTTAAATAGTATACAGAGTGCTATAATATGTAATTCATTATTACAAATATTAATTCTACTGAAAGGGACCCTGAGAGCTATAAATTAGTATACTTCATTTTTATACCAGGCAAGTTCATATATAGTCATTACTAAAAGAACAACATGGTTTAAGTAAGTGTAACCTACTGAAAGAAGCTGCCACATGGCGCAAATGCCAAGCCAGGGCTGGAACTAGTCCTCTGTTGATGCCAAAGGAACCTGTCCACTGCAGGACTTGCTGAAGGAGAAGGGATTTATATGCATCCGGGGTGGCTCTTCTCCAGACAGAATGGTTCACAGGAAAGAATTCAAAGATTAGGATTACTTGGTTACTTTTTAGTTCTAGAGATCGGAACAGCGGAACCTTCCAGGAATGGATATTTGGGGATCTAGTTTTGTTTTGTCAGTTAATAATAAAGCAAAATGAAAGGTGAAGTACAAAAGTATTTCCAAGGTATTAGAGGTCTGTCGTAGATATAACTCATAAAGTTTTGCAGGTGATTGTAAAATTGGAGCGTATGCTATTTAAAGGCAGTCTTCGTGGGACTAGAAGTAATTATAATTCCGTGAAGATAATATGTCAAACAAGCGAAACAGTTTAAGCTAGTAGTAGTCATTTAATGTGCGAGGAATGGGGTGGGGGGTAGGGAGGAGGTGAATTACTGAACAGAACATGTACTACCAACAAGACTATTATCAATAAAATAGAAAACGTTAGCTCTGTAACATTTAATTTCTGCTCTCTGGTTACTGGAGCAGATTCAGAAAGAATAACTTAATGATTAAAGTCATGAAGAAATTGCCACATAAGTAGATTTCAGTCTAAAAATATAGTGGTTGAGAAGGAATAAGATAAAAGACTAAAAGGCAGCAGTAAGAGGATTGCAGAGTTACCTCTAGTAAAACTCAGGCATCTACTTTTTGACACGTGAAAGGGGTAACTTTGGAACAAATGAAACTTATTTTATATAGCAAATACAAAATGTTTGCAAAACTCATTTACCCAAGGGACTATAAAGCCTAATCTTGAGTAATGTTAAAATGTTGCACATTAGTAGATTCGCAAACTTTCACTTACTATTCCCGCTAAGACAAAATCGTGGGACTAGGTGAAAGTTTGGGTTGGAGAAACTTTTTTTTAATAGTATGACAGATTTCCTAACTGTGAAAAAAAGACTCATTTCTTATTCCTTAAAGCCCTCCACCCTTTCATTAGTGTTCAGAAGGAGTTTTTAATATCTTTTGGGCTAGAGCTCTTTTTAGAATATAAAAAAATGAGGATACATATTTATTGCATTTCTTTCAGACTCTGGTATAGATTCCTGCAGGGCTGCTTAAAAACTAGAGAATATTATTATGAACAAGTAGTCATTATCGTTCCTGTTTGTTCTCTGCAGAAATATTTTGAAATATCTCAGTTATTGCCTTGGCAACTCAGTAACAAGGCCTCGGGCTGGGTTCATGCCCTTCAGCATTCCTTTTCCACTCGTGGGGTGACCTTCTGATGTTTTATACAAAAGAAATTGTACCCAGATGGTCATTCTTACCTTTTTCAGTATGCTGTTATTTTTTTAAGGAGGTAAATGACTCTAGTTAGTTATGTCATAAACTTAATGACTCTTACAGGCTTTTAAAAGGCCTAATTTTCAAATAGGTAATAAAAACACTGCACAAAATACACAGTGTCCACAAAGCCCTGACCCTGGCGGTGTTTTCTCACCCTTGTTGCCAGCTGTTTAGTTTTCCTGTTATCAGACCACTACTATTAGTAGTTTCTTTGAATATTTTTCCAGGTATACTAGAAGACTATACAACATATATGTCATGCTTTTTACTTATTTTTTGATAATAGTATTGTACAACACTACATTACCTTGCTTTCTTCAAAGTGAATCTTGATGTCTGGGCATTTGAACAATCTGACTCTCTTCAAACTGTGTGATGTTGTCAGAATTTATTTAACCAGACTCTGCTGGACTGTTCTCATTCTTTCATTATTATAAATAATGTTTCAGTGGACTTCCTTATACATCCGTTGTTTCCCTAACCCATTTTTTTGTCATGTAATATTTATTTCTACCACCCAATGCAACATTAGCAAAAATTCTAGTGGGGGAGCCACTAGAAATAAAATAAAAAATGGAATTCTATAATGATGCCTCTAAGTATCATTTTCTAGTAATTGAGCAGAAAATGAATCACAAGAATTTCAGTTTGTTTTTTACTCTCTCATCTTTGCATTGAAGATTTTGGTGCCTCTGGTTTTGCTACGACAAATGCTTTTGGAGTTAACCAGACGTGGTCAAGAGCCTTTGCGCCCATTGCTGCAGTTTGGTGTGACGTATCTGGAGGACTGTGCGGCAGAGTACATCATTGAGCAAGGTGGCTGGGTATGAACTGGGATTTTCTAAAAAGTATTTTCTTTCAAAAATTAAGCAAAATATGACTATGGAATTGAGGCTGCTGCAGGGGGGAGGTGGTGGGTGGGAAGCAAAGCAGGGAGGGGGCCAGTGATCGGTGGTGAAGGATTAATGGTGCTTTGGTGGTGAGTGTGGTGTGGTAGCAGTCATCTGAAGAGGTATGGACCTATACGTCCTAAATCACTTATAGTGTAGTAAACTAATGCTAGCTCAATAAAAATATTACAATTCATAAAAAGCATTCATGATAAATAAGTAAAAAATTTAGGCTCTCATGGTTGTGTTTTTAAAAGTATAGGTTTGATATCAGTATTGAACGACAACTAATGGAAAACTGTCCATGCAGCTTTAAGTTAAATTGCTAAGGTTATACTTAGAGTAAATTGATGTGATTTTTTTTTAAAGATTTTTTTATTTATTCATACAGAATTGAGGTACAGGCTAGAGATGCAGAGAGTGAGAGGATTCACCAGGGACAGAGTGGGGAGCAGAACAGGCAGATCTAGGAAGTACACTGCTGAGGGGAGCAGCGGGCTGGTCAGGAGAGGTCTGCTGCGCCATGTGGATCTCCTCGGGGCAGGCAGGGATCAAACTCATGCGGAAGTGGCTTAAGCTTCTTAGTGCAGTGCTTTAACCCACTGCGCCACTAGGGAGGGCCTGATGTGATATTTTAAAACAGTTTCTATGAAGGCTTCATACTAATAAATATTTCAATGAGGGCTGAGGATAATAAAATGTACACTATATATCTCCATCCAAGAACAAGAATATGCTCCTAGATTTCAGTATGGTCCTGCCTAGTTCACAGGATAACTTCTGTTCTGAATTTTTTTCTTACTAGTTTTCACACACACACACACACACACACACACACCCTTAGATAATGTATTATTTTGTATGTTCTGAACTTTAATTAAATAGTATTTTACTGTTTGTGTTCTTCTCTAACTTGCTTTTTTCATTCAATCTTATGTTTTTGAGATTAGCCTTGGTCTTTGCTTCCCAGTCTTTTTTTCATTCTCTCCCCTAAGAACTATTTTTGGAATTTTTCCTTATTCATCTCCCTCTTCTCCTCCCTACCCCTGCTTGCTCCCCATGAAATTTTAAGCTACAAATATAAGTCTACTTATGTACTGTGGCCCTTTGGAGGGCACCGGTCATTGTAATAGTTAAGATTTCATACACCTACAAAACCAATTTTCAGCCTCTTAATTGTTCCCATTGAGAATGCGTGATCTAGGCTGATGTGTTGGCAGGTGTTTGCTTGGTGCCTTCAGATTTGCTGTTGTGATGGTAGATTTTCAGTTTCGTCCTTAGTTCTATCCATTTGGAAGTTATATTTTTTCAGGTTATTTTGTTAGGTGACTACAACTTATAGTATTGACTTGAACCTTTTGTCATAGACTGTGCTCCTAAAAAAATACATATATTTGTCTTAAAGTCTGTTAAAACATTATAGTAGCAGTTTATTCATCCTGGTATTTGCCTCTATATCTTATTTCATCGTTTATTTACCTCAGCTCACACAGTTTATTGAGTATGTGTAATGTAGCATGCTCTGTTTTAGATTTTGAATAGACACTTATAAAGAGAAAATATCTTTGACCCCATGGAGCTTACATTTTAATTGAGGAAGGTAAACATAATTAAGGTACGTGGAATGTCAGGTGTTGGTATATTCTATGAAGAAAAAGAGCATGGGGAAGGCATAGAAGACACAGTTGAAGTCTGTAATGTGGTAGTCAGGGCCGCACTGACACTCAAGTTACATTTGGGCAAAGATTTATTTCTCTGGTTTTATCTCACAGTTCATTGTTCTCTTCTCTTTTCACTCTATTTTTCCCCTGGGAGTTTCTCTTCCTTCATTTTAGCCCACTAATGTTTTTTAAACTGTGTTAGTTTAATTTATCTAACTTTTAGTGATTATTTAAAAAAAAAAAAAAGATTTATAGGGCCCTCCCTGGTGGTGCTGCAGGTAAAAGCGCTGCACTGAGAAGCTTAAGCCACTTCCACATGAGTCCGATCCCCACCTGCCCCGGAGGAGATCCACATGGTGTGGCAGACCTCTCCTGAGCCGCCCGCTGCTCCCCTCAGCAATGTACTTCGTCGGGCTGCCTGTTCTGCTCCCCACCCTGTCTCTGGTGAATCCTCTCACCCTCCGCATCTCTGGCCTGTACCCAGTTGTATATGAATAAATAAATAAATAAATCTTTTAAAAAAAAAAGATTTATAAATTTATGCACAAGAACTGGGGTACAGGCCAGAAGTGTGGGGAGCGGGGAGGTGAGAGACTCCACAAAAGACAGAGTGAGGAGCAGAACAGGCAGATATACTGAAATGCACTGCTGAGGGCAGCAGTGGGCAGGTCAGGAGAAGTCTGCTGTGCTATGTGAGTCAGCTCCTTGGCTGGGGATCAAACTCGTGCTGCAGTGGCACAAACAGCTTCATAGTGCTGGGCTTTAACCTGTTGCGCCACCAGGGAGGGCCCAGAAAAATAATAGTTTTAAAAAATAAGAACTGTGAGAACTTACTGCTTTTTTTCCTTTCCATTTCAATACATTTAAAAATACTTGCGTGAGTATAGTGTATGGTTTGTGTGGGGGCTAGGGGGTTACCACAGGTTCTTGTCTACCTAGCCTATATGGTGCTTTACAGCAGAGGGCAAAGACCCAGGGAGTGTTACTTATTCCCTCCTTGGTTTTTTTTTTTTTTTTTTTTTTGTGATGGAGTGCTTCCATGTTTGTTGATGAGTTGAAATGTATGTACAAAGAATAAGAGCAATAATATGGATAACTAGTTTGCTTATAATTTTTTTTTACAAGATTTTGTTTACTTTTGCATAGAAGAACTGGTGTGTTGGCCAGAGGTGTGGAGATGGGGTAAGAGGATTCACCAGAGACAGAATAGAGAGCAGAACAGGCAGATCAAGTGGAATACACTGCTGAGGGGAGCAGTGGGTGGGACAGGAGAGGTCTGCCGCACCATGTGGGTCAGCCTCCCTGGCCAAGGATTGAACTCAGGCCATCGTGGTGATAGTGCTGAGAGTAAACCCCTAGCCCTAGCCTGCACTTACATTTAAAATATACTTTTCTCTCTAAATTTGTATGCCCAATCTGTATTTCACATTGTAAGCTGTATTTCACAGGTAAGCTCTGTGTGTGTATTTAAAATGTAGAGATTGCTTTTTTGACTGATGGGTAAAAATACATTCTGATACAGTGTCAACATGAGTTACCTTTAAAGTACTTTGTATTAAACATTCACAGCTCTTAAAACCATCACTAGCCTTCCTGAGGAGAATTATTTGACTCATAAGTCCCATATCTGTTATGTAAGGCCCCCACCCTTCCTGAAGAGATCACTGAGTTGCATGATATTACCTGTCTGGTGTCTGTTATGTAAAGCCAGCTTGTGTTTTCTACAGGTAGTGTGTCAGTTTCAATCACTTGAACAAAGTGAGACAAGCTACCTGTCTGCCACAGTAGAGGGGCTTTAAAACCTGCAGAAAAGGAAGAGGTGATGGCACCGTATTCTGTTGGATGGAAACAAGGCCGCATGTCTAGGAATAGGCAGCTGGGCACTTAGATCGCAGGAGGACAGTGACATTCTCTGCATTCTGGAGAGAAACAGCGAGATGAGCGCTCTCGGAGTGCTGCGCGTAGCTTTATGTTTTCTTTTGTTCTGTCTTAGTGCATTTGAGATGATTTTCAGTACTGGTATTGAGAATACTTAGGATTAGAAGTAATATGAGCAGTTTGATTTTTAAAAAATACTCATTTTTGGAACAAGTTACAGTATCGATATATATATATAAATAAAGTATTTGACAAAATTCAGTACCCATTTGTGATTAAAAACTCTTAATGTGAAAATAGAGAGGACCTATCTCAACATAATAAAGGTCATATATCACACACCTGCAGTCAATATCGTATGTCATGGTGGAAGACTGAAAGTATTTATGATCAAGAACAAGATGAGGATGCCCATTGTTACCACTTCTGTTTTATTTAGCCTTAGAGGTTTTAACTCTTTGTTGTTAGAGCAGTCTGACAACAGGAAATAAAAGGAATCCAGATTAGAAAAGAAAAGTTGAAACTACCATTATTTGCATATAATATAATTATATATACAGAAGCCCTAAATACTCCACCAAAAAGTTTGTGGAAACAATGAATGAGTACAGCAAAGTGGCAGATCACAAAGTTAACATTCTAAAACAATATTGCAACTATATACACAGTGAATATGAAGAAAATGAAATGAAGAAAATAATTCTATTCACAGTTTTTTCACAAAGAATAAGGTACCTCAGAATTAACCAACCACTGTTTCATTACATAAAGAAAACTCAAGATGTCATCAAAGGATATAAATCATAGTAAGACATAGGGAGATGGAAAGTGATTGGGGAAAATCAATATAGTCAAAGTGAACATTGTTCCAAAATGACTAATTGTAATCCCCATGAAAATAAATGATGTTCTTTAAAGAAATTGTATAGAAAATACAAAATTGATGTGGAATATAAGGCCTTGGATAGCAAACGCCATCCTGAGGAAAAAGAAGAGAAACCAGGACATCTCTCTACCTGACTTTACACTTAAACTGTAATTAAAACAACATGCAGTCGGCGGGAAGATAGACACATGAATGACACCATAAGCCCAGAAATAAGCCCACATTTATACAACACTTAGTTCCTGATACAAGGAGGAAAGGAGTCTCTTTAACAAGTGGTGCTGGGAAGACTGGAAGGCCACGAGTAAAGAATAAAACTGGGTCACTCCATGCATAAACTCTAAATAGCTTGAAGACTAAGTATACTGCAACGAAAAATCCATATAGAAGGAAACATTGGCAGTACATTTATGACTCAGTCTTAATGCCCGGCCATTGTTCCACAGGTGTTCTGTTCCTCTCTCTTCTCATTCCAACTGCAGGTTACACCCTTCGGAGTTGTCCCAGACTTGGAGAGTCTGTTCTGTTCTTGTTTCCTCTGTTTTTGCTCTTTCATTTTGGATTTCCTATTCAGATATCCTCCAACTCAGAGATTCTTTTCCTTAGCCCTGTCTAGTCTACTGATGAGTTCATCAAATGCACTCTCTATTTCTGTTAATGTTTTTGATCTCTTGCATTTCTTTTTGGGACTTCTGTAGGATTTCAGTCTCTGCTTACATTGCCCATCCGTGCTTGCACGCTGTCTGCTTTACACATTAGAACTCTTAAACTCTTTAATTATCATTGTTTTAAATTCTTGGATATGATAATTCCAACATCTCTGCCATATCTAGTTGTAATGCTTGCTCCATCTCTTCAAATTGTTGGTTTGTTTGTTGTGGGGTTGTTTTATATGTTTGTTTATTTTGATTTTTGCTTTTTTGCATGCCTTGTAATTCTCCTTCATTCTCAGACCTGGTGAAGGCACTGAAAATAGGCCTTAAGTCATGTTGTGATGTTGAGGTGTGGGAGGAGGGGAAGTGTTTCAAAATCTATGATTCAGTTAGTCCTTTACTGAGCCCGTGCCTCTGCACTGAGTTGTTTTTTTTTATTGCCCCCCCCCCCCCAGGGGTTGGGGGCGGGAGGGGAAAGGATGGCTAAAGTGGGCTGTAGTTGAATTTCTCAACTTCAGATAGGGTAGGCTGACCTGACCAGAGCTAGCTAGGCTCTGGTTAGCTAGTTTCTCTTGAGGGCAGGCCCTACTAAGAAGCGCAAAATACTTCAAGATGGCTCCTTTTCATGAGATTTACTGGTTGATGGCTCCTTTTCATGAGATTTACTGGTTCTCACAGGATTGTGGGAACCTTCTGATGAAGCTTCTGAGGGTTTTGCACTTAGATCTAATGGAGGAGACAGAAATGTAGCAGGTTTTGTGCTCTGCAGTATGTGTGTTCAGAGGGCAGCAGGAAGACAGAAGAGGGAATGATCATCTGGGGAGCAAGTAGAAGTATAGGTTAGTCAGAAACATATCACTTGTATAATTTTAGAGCTAAAATTTTAGAGCTTTCAATTATATTGGCATTAGAATTACAAGATAATATCTTAAATATATTTTTATTTTGCTGCTTATTTTTTTCATCTTGCCAGAGTGGTGAGTTGAGACCACGATTGGAAATTACAAGATTTGTTTATAGCCCCCAGCTGTATGAAATATTAACCCTGTGTTTTGGGGGAAATTCATCTAACCCTCTGAACTACTCTCAGAAAAAAATAGTGATAGAAAAGTGTTTTATGAGAATATTATCTTTTCACAAGCATCAAGTTTTCAGATGTGCCTTTTTGCTTTTTTCCCTCATCTTAAGAAATTTCTGCTGAGTTTGACTGACTCCATCGTGCTGCGGCACAGTTAGGCGCAGGTTCCGGGCACAGTGACTCGCGCTGACTCATCCTGCTCCCTCCCTCCTCTCACTCTGTCTCCTTTCCTGGGCTGTGTCTGCACAGCACAGGTCTGTCAGTCTCCCACAAGGAGCGGTGCAAGTCCACCTGGTAAGGCTTCTCTTACTTTCTCTTCAGTTGTGTATTGAGCTAAAGCCTTGTTGTGAAAGACTGAGTTTTAAATTACATAAAAGATTATTGGGGGAAATGTCATCTGATGTCAGTCAGAGTATGTGTATAGTTTGGGTAATTTTTTACTGTTTTCTCTTTGATTTAAAGCATTTTCTGTTTTGAGAATATCAAATGACAAAAAGTAGTTTTTTTTTTTAAGTCAGGGATATTTGAAAACTGGCTCTTGGGAATTTGTTAGAACAGAGTTTTCATACTGTAGAGGGTGAAACACGGCTGAGTGGGCTTCAATTGCAACCCATGTAGTGTAGTGAGGGTGGGTAGGGTCTGTTTGTGAGGATGGGTGTTCACTGCATTTTACTCTGAAGTGTATGTCGTGGGCCTTGTTATCATATTAGGTAGAAAATTACTTTTCTGGGATTTCTTTTACACTTTCCACTTTCCTATTTAGGTTAAGTGTGAGCAAAGTGATTATTAGTTTGACTGAGTATTAAAAAACCCACTTATCTGTATTTATTTTCTGAGGTGAATACTTGAGAGATATTTTTAATGAGAATGTTCGTTGGCATAATTTTAGGGGCAGTGAGTCCCCAGGTGAGCTTTGCAGTGACTATGGTTTTTGGAGAGCTGCTAAATCATCGTTAGCTGGAAAAGTTAAGTCTGTAAGAGCTCGCTTTGTCAGGACCAGTGACCTGGAGTGGCAGAATAGTTTATAACTGATGTGAACAACAGCAACAAAAAGAGCAAAACAAAATGTAGTGATTATAGTCCTGAAGCAGCTTCTGCCATTTTTGAAAGGATTCTTTAAAGCAATCAAGGTGTTTGCTTTGATTATTCCAAACACCAAAACCAAAATTATGATTGTTTCTTAATGCTTATTTAAAATAGTTTTTTTTTTTTTAAGAGTTATTTATTTATTCATACAGAACTGGGGTACAGGCCAGAGACGCGGAGGGTGAGCGGATTCACCAGGGACAGAGTGGGGAGCAGAACAGGCAGATCAACGAAGTCCACTGCTGAGGGGAGCAGCGGGCGGGTCAGGAGAGGTCTGCTACGTCATGTGGTCACCTCAGGGCAGGCGGGAATCGAACTCATGCGGAAGTGGCTTAAGCTTCTTAGTGCTGCGCTTTAACCCGCTGTGCCACCAGGGAGGGCCCAAAATAGTTTTTTTTATATGTGTCATTCAGTCTTCTTTTTATTTGAAAAGTTTCATGCATATGTCTGCATATTTGCTTGAAGAAGACGTCATTTACTTTTGGCTATGAACTTAGGAAAAAGAGCTAGTGTGAGGAACGCAGGACAGTCAGGCTAAACGTTAGGATGTGGTAGCTGGTAAAGTGTAGGCCCTGGGCTAGGCTGCCTGGGCTCAGGGCTTGAGGCACATGACTTACCCTACTCACTTGTTTCAGTTTCTGTGTCTATTAAACGGAGATAATAAGGCTTCACGGCATCTTGATATTTAAAGAGGATTACAGCCTGCAGGAGGTCGTGTGAGCAGAGCTGTATAGGGGCTATCTGTGACTGTTCGTTTCCTGTTCTCATAGCATATTAAGAGACCATGGGTAAGTTACTTGGTCTCTATGGAGTTCAGTTATTTTAAAAAAGCCTCTGATATTGTCTACATATTTAAACTCTGATAATTGACTCCAGTTAGCACTTAGTTACTCCTTTTGTTTTTCACACTGGGAAAGAGAGAGTTCCAATATGAATATTTTGTACTAAAAATAATTTTGCTTGTTGAAATGCTTCTAAACTACTTGCAAATGTTGTTTCTCTACTGTGTTCAATTTAAGTGAACTATTACCAAAATAGCTTTTTGTCACCTAGTGACAGGCTATTCTTCATTAATGACAGTAATTGTGAGGAATGTGTATAAAAGGAAATTTTGTATTTTTGCTTTAGATGAATTGTCTCTAGGAGTAAGAGTGCCAGTGGCCATCTGTTCTTCTTTGAACTTTTTACACAAGAGCGCAAGATGGTGAACCTTCATTAAAATGGCATGTCCTGACTACAGAAATGTGTTGTCAGGCAGGTCGCCATTATAGCAAAGGAAAGGCAATTTAATCTGAAATTTCTTTTTGCAATATGTTACTCCAAAGTTATAATTTCAAACAAGTTGACCTGGTATCTTGGATGAGATGAAAAGATCCTCCAGATATGGAGCGAAAGAGTGGTTTTAACTCTTTTTAACTTTGGATTCTTACAAATAAAGATAAAAGTCATTTTACACTAAATTCTATTTTAGTTTGTTAACTTTCCCCCCTGTTTCTTCATAATGGGACTTTTGAAATTTCCACTTCACTTGTTTTGGCTTAGAACCCTACAGGAAAAAGTAGCAGAGGTCTCCTGTCTTAGGATTAAAATTCTTACTTTTTTATTTTTAACTGTTTTATTTTGTTTTGTTTTTTAGTTTTCATCAATTCTTGCTATCAGAGGTTCTGTTTTTAAAAATATAGATATGTAACTAGTTGAGAATCCCTATCAGCTGATATTTAAGACCTCTCTAACCTCTGGATAACCTTTCTATTTAAGAGCTATGTAATTGTAAGACTGTTCTCTGAATCCAGCTACTGTACATATTTTGAAATGGCATGGAAACAGCTTACAAAACTTTTAGAGCGTGAACAGAGTGAGAGCAGATGTGATTTGAAGGCTAAAAATAAAGTACACGAGAATATATTTCTTATCTCCAAATAACTGATGGGGTTGGTAGTGTTAGTAGCACTTTGCAAATGTTTTAGATGAAAAATTTAAATATTAATGTAGACTAGAAAGAATATAATATATTATAATATATATAATTTATTTGTACTTACAGAACTAGGATACAGGACAGAGGTTCCGGGGCGGCAAGAGGCTTCACCAGAGACATAGTGAGGAGCAGAACAGGCAGATCGAGGAAGTACACTGCTGAGGGGAGCAGCGGGCGGGTCAGGAGAGGTCTGCCGCACCATGTGGTCACCTCCGGGGCAGGCGGGGATCGAGCTCATGAGAAAGTGGCTTTAGCTTCTTAGTGCTGTGCTTTAACCCGCTGCACCACCAGGGAGGGCCAAGAATATAATATTTTAAATACTTATAATGGAATAACATGTTCTCTTATTATTTTGCACAACTCTGAAATGCATGTTCTTTTAGAAAATAGCATAGGGCCTGCCTCGTGGCACAGGGGTTAAAGTCACAGCTCTATCAAGCTACCACAGCCACTGACCTGAGTTGGATCCCCAGCCAGGGAGCTGACCCACATGGCGTGGCAGACCTCTCCTGTCTTGCCCACTCCCTCCACCCCCTCAGCAGTGTATTTCAGTAGCTCTGCTACTGAGGATTCTGTGGTGAATCCTCTCTCCCTATCCCCGTCATTCCCTTCCCAAGCTCTGGCCTACATCCCAGTTCTTACATGCATAAATAAATCTTTAAAATGTCCAGAGTTTCAGTAATGAAGAGTGCTCACACGTTTCCTTTTAGCTCATACTATAGAGATTTTATAAAGTTGCTAACCATATTTTTTAGTTTTCATTTGAAGAGTTTGAGAGCACAAATAAAACAACTATACAGAAGGGAAGTTAATAAGGAATAAATACGAACTTTGTGCTGCTTTGTCATATCTATTTTATATTATTCTTGTTTATTATATTTTATCTTCCTTTTTGTAAAATGATTATGTGAGCTTTTATTTCTGGTTTTCACAAGATAGGCACTCCTTGAAGACATGATTTAATAAGAGGTCTGCTGCGCCATGTGGATCAGCTCCCTGGCCCAGATCCGGGATTGAACTGGTGCTGTAGTGTCTGTGAACAGCTTCATTGTGCTGAGACTTAACTCCTTGTGCCACCAGGAAAGCCCTTCAATTTCTCTCTTTAACCAAACAGTACCTACTATGACCTTTCTAGATTACTGGTTATATTGTACTTATTAGTTAATACAACCCTATACATAAAGGAGCCAATTGTTATTTAAAGTAAAGAAATGCCAGGGCCTCCCTGGTGGCTCAACGGGTTAGGGCCCAGCACTGCTAGCTAGTGGCAGTTGCTTTGGTGCAGGTTCGATCCCTCCCCGAGATGTGACCCACATGGTGCAGCAGACCTCTCTTGGCCCACCCACTGCTCCCCTCAGCAGTGTACTTCGTTGATCTGCCTGTTCTGCTCCCCACTCTGTCTCCAGTGAATCCTCTTACCTCCCCTGCACCTATGGCCTGTACCCCAGTTCTGTGTGCATAAATAAATAAATCTTTTTTTTTTAAAAGGAATAAACATGGATTAATTATATTAAAAAAGTAAATGTCAAAAAGCCACAATGAATTACTTTTTTTTAGTGGTTATTGTAGAATACAAAGAGAGAAAATGACTTTGTAGTAAAGTAGCACTGAATCTGCAAAGGTTGAAAATGGAGCTGCTCTTGAAGAAGGTGAAGGACTTATGTTGAAAGGCAGCAAGAAATTGGTTGTGTAGTTTAGGGAATCCCTCTTAGGTATTCCCTCTTAGGTGGGGCTTTTCTTAGAATAGTAAGATTTTGTCCATGCGTTATGTTCTGAATCTTTATAGCTGAGCCATTTGTGATATGTCTTAAACTGAGCTTTGGTTTGAAAAAAGCAGTCCTGAATCTATTCAACCCTGCTCAAACCTCCACTGATTGTGCATAGTAGAAAAAGTTGAAAAACAGAGGTATTTCCTCTTCTGAGACACTTGCAGGTCCAAAAAGCAGGTCATGGCACACGTCATGTTGACATAAAGCTCCATCCCTATGGTGGGTGACTACAAGACAGTCATGCAGAAAGAGAAAGGAAGCCTCTATTTCGGGACAGAACCTAGAGTCAAGAGCCAGACCAGCTTGTCTAAGTTTCCCCGAACTGATTTTTATTACTATAATGATACCTGTGGTTAATGCAGTTATGTTCACACCACATGGATGGAATCCTGAACGACACCTGGGAGGAATGGGCTAAGGAAAGAGATCAGTTTAACAAAGATGTCAGAAAACAAACCCTCACTTTCTTGGAGCCTGTAGTTATTAAGGTCTGTAAGATGCACAATTTCCTATAGGTTTCATAGCAAGGAGAACAGACTAATTACTGAAGACTGTAGCAGTAATGATTCAGAGGGACAGACTTGAGAGGGAGGGCTTGCTGGGTGGAGGGATCAGGTGACTTGAGTTAGTCAGAATGCGGAGGGCGCCTGAGGGTGTTGGAATTCTCCCTTCAGCCCCAGCACCTTTTGACGTTGGCCAGCAGACTCTGGAGAGCAGTCCCGGAGGGATGAATGAAGAGCTGTCTCCACCAGTGCTGAGAAAAATCAAAACAGCCTGTGTTCAGAGCTGCTTTTATATCCATAGATGGAACCAATTTTCCTGTCAGCAAAGCGTTATGTTGAGTATTACTCTTTGCTCAGCAAATGTTAGTGTTACATGAGGATAACCATGAGGTATTAAATCTAGTTGGGGAGATGACTAATGCAAAAAGATTAAATATGTGGTACACATGTATAATTATGATACCTTGTGTGGCCTAGACTCCAAGCTGTGAGTTCAGGAGAAATATAAGAGGAAGGTTAGAGTCCGGAGGACATGAAATTTCAGCGATACCCTGATAGAGCCAGATAAGGAACTGTAATAATTGGGCTCCATGGGTCTGTTTCAGGGAGTCTGAGATCTCCCCTAACATAGTATGCTGTACTGTATGAAGCACAGTGCTAACCGAAAAGTCTGTTTCTTCCTATTTGCCAAACGTCTTCTGCTTACCTAAAATGTTAGTATCTGCATGAACAAGAAGACAGGGCTTGGGAATTCAGCACAGCACTCGTAGGAACAACAAACAGTCTCATCAGCACAAGCCTTCCTTATGTAGGTGCCTCATATGTGAAGATAGACTTGGGCTAGATGATGGCCCTAGGAATTAGAGAGGAAAATTTAGCATAACCTCCTCTGAAACCATTCACTGTACTGTATGTAGCCTTTAAATTTTTTTACATTTGGTTTTCTTGAAAACATTTAATATGCTCAAAATGAGATATCATTCTAAATATGGAATGATTTTGCCCTCTTTTTAACTGAAGGAATCAGATAATTAGAAGTAGATTGAAAGTACAGCGTTACTCCGGAGCCCAGAGTCTCTATCTAATGGCCTCTGGTGCCTCAGGTTCGTCTCTTCAGCTCTCAGTTGTTGATGGGTCACAGAATGCCTGTGGTGGATGGGAGAAAGGTTTTTCAGTGGAACCAAGATCTTTGTCAAAGTCTGCAAGACTGTAGGGAAACACTGACCCATGGAACAGGCATATTCTTGTTTTATATCCAGAAAGACATTGATATTTTACTTTCCATGCATGCATCGTGCCTCTTCTTTTTTTGCCTTGTACTTTTTAAAAAAAGATTTATTTATTTACTTATGCATACAAGAGCTGGGGTATAGGCCAGAGGGGCAGGGGCAGGGTATCGGGGAGTGGGAGGACTCACCCAGAGACAGTGGGGAGCAGAACAGGCAGATTAACTGAAATCCATATTAAGTGGAGCAGCGGGTGGGTCAGGAGCGGTCTGCTGTACCCTGTGGGTCAGCTCCTGGCCAGCGATTAAACTCGTGCTGCGGTGGCTGCGGAGGCTGCGGATAACTTCATAGTGCTGTGCTTAACCCGTTGTACCACCAGGGAGGGCCCCATGTATTTGTTCACTTACTGTCTTAGCACTGAAATATAGAAGACTTACTAGTTGTCCACATACAATATGTGGTTTCTCAGTGCTGCATGTTTATTTACTTTCCTGCTTCTTGGACCATCTTGATATGTTGATCATTGTTCATTCTTTAAGATCCGGCTCTGATGTTCTCTCTTCTAAGAGGCCTTTGGTGGATCCCCCCAGTAAGTGTCTCTCCTTCTCTTAGAGTACCTTGTGTTTTTTCCTCTTTCACTCGGCTTTAAACTCCATTTTAAATTCTCTGAGGGCAGAGGTGATATGTTTTATCATCAGCCTCTAAATAGCACACTTGCCGGCAATCAGAAGCAGAAGTCCAGCACGACTCCTCGTGTTTCGGCTTAGCTGACTTGTGAAATGGTGCTTCTCACCTCCAAATTGGATTACAGGGTCAAGAAGACAGGAGACTTTTGCATTAGTTCTGGTGAAAGGTAGTGATTGCTATGCTAGAAATATAGAAAATGTTGAAAAGAAAATATATTTAGACATGTTAAGGGTCACTTAAGAATAAATATCTTGGCATGTATTTAGTTCTTACTGAGTAAATAGAAGAAGATGCTAACTGGAATGAAAAACTACCGAGTATGGCGTAAGACAGAGAATGATGTAGAGTTAGTAGATGTATGTCCTGTTGTTCAGGAGGACAAGCATTCTTTTCTGGCTCTCTGTAATTAATGACGCCTGCTAGTGACGTGCGGCCTGTCTGCTGGCACTGGATGGTGAGGGACTCTCTGTTATCATTTATTATTGATGATAGTCCCGGAACTATTGAGTGGTTTTATATTACCACTGTATTGATGAAAATACAATGAAAGTTTAAAAGAGATTGGATATCATTAAGATTATAGTTATCTTAGGTCCCTCTTAAGTCGTGGAGTTTGAAGCCTGAAAAATAATACTTTTAGGTAATAGCATTTATGGCAGAGATACTTTTCTTTTAAGATTTTATTTATTTATACATACATACAGGAGAAGTACGGCAGTGTACTTCATCAGTCTGCCTGTTCTGCTCCCCTCTGTCTCTGATGAATCTTCTCACACACGCCGCCACACTGCACCTCTAATCTGTACCCCAGTTCTGTATGCATAAATAAATAAATGTTTAAAACAATGCTGAATTTAGGTTATGTAAATTTTATGAATGTAAATTTCAGTGCTACAGAAGAGGGCCTCCCTGGTGGAACAGTGGGCAAGATGGGAGAGGTCTGCTGTGCCATGTGGGTCATACTGAACCCTTGTTGCAGTGGCTGGCAAGAGCTTGGTAGTGCTGTGTCTTTAACCCCTGTGCCCCCAGGTCCTCAGTTTTTACTTTTTAACTTTTCTACTGAGGTGGTTATTTCAGTATAACTCTTTGGTCCACCACCATGCCACCAAAAAAAGCAATAGCAATAAAACAATAATAAAAACAGTAACAGTGGAAAATAGTATAATTTATTGTTGCTTACTATGTACACAGTACTGTGCTAAGCTGTAAGTGCTATAATTTAATTTAATTTAATTCTAACAGTCCTATCAAATCAGTCATCTCCATTTAATTTATGAGGAAATTGAAGTTTAACATGCTAATAAGCCAGCCAACCAGGTTCACTCTGTTGGTACCTGGCGAAGCTGAGGCTCAAATCAGTTCTTTCTTCCTGCAAGAGTTGCTTTTTCAATCATTATAGTTTTGTCTCTCTGCTTGTATGCATTTACGGACAGTCTCTGAGCTCTACCAGGGCAAGGCCTGAGTGGAAGTAAAGTAGAATGTGGGGCAGTCAGATGTTGGCATTCTGACCGTTGACTTGCTTAGTTGTATTTCTGATTGACTTGGCGGTGTGGCAGCAAATACTGCGGATTTCTGTTAGTCGTTGGTGTACACCAACTGCGGCCTTGGTAGAAGAACAATATGACCTAAAATATTCAGACATACTCATACCATAAGTGAAGAATTCGTTGTGCACATCCTGCTCAAGCTCGCTCCAAACGTGGGTGCCACCCAGGCCTTGGCAGACCTGCCTGGAGGTCTCCGCCGGTCCATTCCACGGTTCTTTCCTGCTCCTCTGAGCAAGTCTGAACTCCTGGTCCCTTGGCTCTGGGCGTCTGTGCACTTACCTTAAAGCTGACCAGATCACACTGAAATTCGTTAGTCACAGCTCAGTCTTCAATCTACACACTCAGTTTTAAATTTTTTTTCTGTTTTTCACATCGTTGCTCTTCCTCCTCTTAGATGTAATCCCCATCACCAGGGCCCCGTGAACCATGGCCACCCTCTCTTGAGCTCCCCTCCCTTGTCCTCACCCCTTCCCTCCCCCGCTGAGTGGCTCCCTGCATTCTTCGCTAGTTCTGTCTTCTTCCCTGATCCCGCATTTGGCTCCCCTGTGTTCCTCCTGTGCGTGAAGCCGCCCTTTAGTTTTCTTTCCTTCGGGCTTCCCCGAGCACAGCCCCTTCCAGCTCCGTCCATTGCTGCGCATGGCATGAGCTTGCCTTTCCTCATTGCTGAATCGTACCCCTGGTGCGTATATACCATACTTTTTTGATCAAGTCATCTTTTGGGGGCATTTAGATTGTTTTCATGTCTTAGCAGTTGTATATAAATTTCGTAAATTTTTTAAGAACCAAAGCTGGGTTTCATTTTTCCTCATCGCCCAGGTGTCGGCTGTGCCGTTTTTGAATGTGTACTGGAGGCCGACACTATTGGTTTATGTAAATTCTTGCTGAAGAGGGAAGCAAGTGGCCACATGACAGTTTCCCCATATTCTGGAATTAGAGTAATTTTAGGTAGCTCTCTGGTGATCATTTTATAGCTCAAGAAATTTCACTGACAAATCATCACCTACGGAAGAAAGTCCGTATTTCTTAGCTGTCTGTCAGATTCCCCCACAGTCCTGTCCTGACTGACCTGTAGTCTTCATGTACACTGTGATTAATTAACTGGGGTATTTGCTGTTCCACTTTTTAATGTTTCTGTGTTTTTGCTGGTATTTTCTTTTTTGAAAGATTTATTTTTTATTTATGCATACAAGAACTGGGGTACAGGCTAGAGGGGGGGGTAAGAGGATTCACCAGAGAGAGAGTGGGGAGCAGAACAGGCAGACCTACTGAAATTACACTACTGAGGGGAGCAGCAGGCAGGTCAGGAGAGGTCTGTTGTGCCGTGTGGGTCAGCTCCCTGGCTGGGGGTCAAGTGGATAATAGCTTCAAGGTGCTGTATTTTAACCTGTTGCACCACCAGGTAAAGGGCCTTTGTAGAAGGCATTTTTTCTACATGGCTTTGAGCGTGGACACCTACTCAGCCTTCAGATGTCCAGTAGAAGGCTGGCCCCTCTGTGAAGTGACCAGTGACCTCCCTGCCCCCTCCAGTATCCACCAAAAGTTTCCCCACATGAACTCTCAGGGACATTATGGTTGTACATTACCGAGAACAAGGTTCTTGCCTTTGTTTTCTCTGCTGTTTTGCTTTGAACATATGTACACATTAAATTGAATATAAATCAATATTTTGGGTTTTGGGCTTCATGGACTCTAATCTTGTTAAAAATTCTTCCCCTGCATCATTCTACAACTTAAATGCATTCAATCCAGAAGCTACACAGGTTTTAACATGTTTCCTAATCCTGAAATTTCAGGATTAGGAAAGAACTGTTTTTTCAGACTTAGAACTCTCTCCACACACTTACCCTTTCTGTGTTGATCTCTCCCCTTCCCCAGGGCACCGTCTTTAATCTTGAGCCAGAGGAGGAGTGCCCTGGCATCACAGCGGAAGACAGCAACGACATTTACATCCTGCCCAGTGACAACTCTGGGCAAGTCAGTCCCCCAGAGTCCCCAACTGTGACCACCTCCTGGCAGTCAGAGAGCTTGCCGGTGTCACTGTCCGCCAGCCAGAGCTGGCACGCAGAGAGCCTGCCCGTGTCGCTCGGCCCTGAGTCCTGGCAGCAGATCGCCATGGATCCGGAAGAAGTCAAGAGCTTAGACAGTAATGGGGCCGGAGAGAAGAGTGAGAACAACTCTTCCAATTCTGACATTGTGCACGTGGAGAAAGAAGAGCTGCCCGAGGGCCTGGAGGAGGCCGCCGCTGCTTCTGTGGTCCTGTCGGCCAGGGAGCTGCAGGAAGCCTTCCCTGACGCCCCCGCTTCCCTGCTGCCACTTGTCACTGCCACCTCCTCGCTGCAGCCGAGGGACCCCGGCACGGAAGCGGCTGCCGTTGAGAGAGTTAGCCCCCCCACCTCCTTGTTCATAGAAATTGACGAAGAGGAGGTGAAAGCGGCCACGGCCCAGCCTGCTCGCGCGCAGGAGGTGGCGGCCCCCGCCCCGGAGCCCGGGAAGACTCTGCTGCGGGAGGAGGCGCCGGCCGCGAGGAAAGAGAGCACGGAAGGGCCCGGCCCCGCGGGGCCAGGCAAGGCCGGGCCGCTGGCCGAGGGCAAGGCCGGGCTGCTGCTCGGAGGCGCCGCCGCCGTGGCTCTCCTGGCGATGGCCGTGGGCGTGGCGCTGGCTCTGAGGAAGAAGTAGACTTCAGGAGAGGAGGAAGACGACTCGGAGGTCAGGTGTTGGCTGTATTGACTGAATCTGAACTGCCAGCAGCTCATTGGACCTTGGTGAAACTCTGGGATACTCGGGGGGGCTTCTGCCAGCACAGCAGGTCCGCACTCTGGGGCTCGAGGGGGGGGTGTTTGTCTGATTCCAAGTTCCAAGCGCCTTGACGCTCGCCGGATTCAGACTCTTAGGAGCAGAGAACTGCCTCTAGGACAGGGCTGCTCAGCCTTGGCATGAGGGCATCGGACAGTCTGTGTGGGAGACCGGCCTGTGTTGTCAGGTGTCAGCGACAGCCTGGCCCCCTCTCTACTGGGAGCACCCTCTCCCCAGCTTGACAATGAGCAGTGTCTCTATCGCCAGTGTCCCCAGGGTGACGCTGCTCCATGAGCCCCACCGCTTTGGGGGAGGGCGGGGTGGCAGCATCTGGGCAGGAGCCTCCTGAGGGTCCTGGTAGCTGGGTCTGCTGCTTGGCCCCGCCCTGCCTTGGGCCTTCATCTCTCTCGGTGAACTTGCTGTTTCGTAGCCTCCTTTGGGCTCTTCTTTCTTCCCACCTTCTTCGTCCTGTAGCGCGAGGGTGCTCTCCCTTCCTGTCACAGCTGCCTCTCAGGTACGGCACTGCCCCTCTTGACCCCAGGTTCCTTCTGAGACCCCCGGGAGGGTGCTGGCTCTGCACCCTAAGTCCCTGATGCTTCCTACAGCTCCCCCTTGTAAAGATGCTGCCTTTAGTAATCTTAAAAAATGTCAGAGGCCTAGGGTTCCTTGCCGAGAGTGCAGAGGCCGACACTGGCCAGCGAGCCTTCTCTCTCGGAAGCAGGAGGGTGGCCAGGGGACCTCGTGAGGTCTCTCCCAGCCTTCAGTTTGTGGCCCCCAGCTGCCCAATGAGTACTTGTTGGCGGCGCCTGTTGCGGACGGCCACTGTCTCTCACCAGGCCAGAACGTTTCCCTGGCACCGGTCAGTCTTCTTACACCCCTGAGAAGTCAGCCAGCTCCTGCGGTCTCTCACCATGTGGGAAGGATTTCCATCCTAGGGCTCACAGGCCGGCGGAATCATCGGTCTCATTAAAGACAGAAAAGCTCCTTAAATGCCATTGAAATTAAAAAAATGGGAAGAGATAAACTTGAATTCCTCAAAGCTACCCTCAAGCTTCTAGTTTGGCTTTCAGCGTTTAGGGATGGAGGTTTCTTCCCCAACTCTCCACAGCCCGAATGCCAGAGGGAGAAACCAAAACATGGTCTAATCAGTGTGTGCTAGCTGAGGGTCAGCAGTCTCCTCTGCTTGGGGCCACCCTGCAGGGCGGGCTGGGTCTCAGCATGGCGGGGGGTCAGGTCACTGCAGGACACGTGCCCGATAGTCATCTCAGATTTCTCTTAGTCAATGTAACATTACTTTTTAGATCCTGAAATTTGTAATAAAATCATATTACCTACCTGGGTCACCAAAACATGACGTTTTAAATGTGCTTTCTTTTTGAAAAAAGTTTTTTTAAGTAAACCTCCCTAAAGCAGTCAGTTTAAAAGTCGGTCAAGGAAAGCCCTGAAGTGTGCTCCTGGCCTTAGCGTTACTGTGCAGGTTATTTGCATTCTGCAGCTCTCAGAGTCCCGCTTAGGAAGTGATGTTTTGAAGGGTTTTGGTGCAGCTTGATAAATACAACTAGAAGCGACGGGGAAGGGGTATTGGTGAAGTAAAGATTTTTCTCCTCCTTGGGCTGTGACACTGGATTTTATCCCGCAGTCCAACTGCTGCATCTGTTCGCACAGGGCAAGGGCAAGGGTGCGTTCAGTCCTAGCTCCCCTCACAGTGAAGCCCTTTCGGTGTTCACCCTAAGCTCGCAGTCTTCAAACCCACTGACCGACTGCCTTTAAGTGTGAGCAGAAGCCAGGTTCCCTTCTGCGCTGGTGAGAGGGACTTTGGCATGGGGTAGCTGGCCTGCGCCCTCCCCGGAAGGGCAGGGCGTTGGTGGGCTGCCGCTTCGGTGCCGCTCGGCTGTCCCACCTGTTGAACACTAACCTGAAGGGATTTGGCCAGCTGCATCTTGCTGGGCCGTGGCGCTTGGCTCTTCTCTGCGGCGCGCTCTAGAGTGAATCATTACTGGTTCCTGAGTGCTAGAATGTGTCGGTGTCTCTTCCTTACTCTCCCCTCTGGCGGTGGAAGAACACAGCCCGATCAAAGACTGCTGCCCACAGCAGCTCGTATTTTTTTGCTATTATGTCACGGAAAACTCTCTCAGCCCACCTACATGTTTTGGGGGGGCCGGCAGCAGGAAGCCATTCTCTCTCGCTCCCTTAGTAACTTAAACAGAACATCCAGTTAAGGTAAGGGAGGACTCTACATCCCGCTTGTTTATGGGACCTAAATGCAGAGTTGAGACCGTCACCCTGTTACTGCTCGTGCTCTGGGAAGAGTTTGCTAGTGCTCTGGAATGCTTACCTGCTCTCTCGAAGGTAATGCGTTCTGATCACCTGGCACAAAGCCAGTGAAGGTTCTGAGAAAAACAGAATTAAAGAATGCCAATTTATTCTCTGTATTGCCATGGTGACCATTGTGGGCCCACAGAACTGTCAATATCTACAGTGTGCCTTAGGGGGACTCTCCCAATGATTACTGCTCTCCAGAGAGCTTTCTAGCATAAACCACGGTTACCACCAGGTTCACGTGTTCACCTGAGGGCATCCTCTGTCCCTCTCACCTGTTTCAGGTCCTCCTCCTAAATCAAGTACAGCCGCTACCTAGGTTTGTGCCGAGGGGATAAGCAGTGAATAGGACATGCTTTGAAGCACAATAACCATCACCTTCTGACAGAAATAACTTCCTCAGCCTTTGTCTAATTTCCTTGATAATAGAAAGACATGCCTGCCCTTGCCTTCTTCCCTATAGGCATGATATGTGGACAAATGTCACACCCATAGAATTTTAAAATTATTTTGAGATGTTTTGTAGAAATAAAAGGTATTATAGGTAAGAAGTTCTTTCTTTCTCATTCTTTTTACCTTTTGATAAATTGGAGGTGGTAATTATTTTCAAGAGGATCTCTAGGTTTTCTGGTCACTTAAGGGAAATGGCTTCTGCCTTTTTCATAATTCCTCACCTGCTCTCCCTTCAAGTATTAGCAACACAACTGATGCCAGGCAAAATGCTTCCTCTCCTCAAGAGCTGAGCTCTGCTGCCAGCCTCCTGCTAAGCTGCGCGTCACCGAGGAGGCCCGGCTGTGGTTTTGGGTGCATCTTTCTTCCATGCCAGAGTACCATTTCCCTTCAGTGTGTGG
Source organism: Condylura cristata (assembly GCF_000260355.1). Lineage (NCBI taxonomy): Eukaryota > Metazoa > Chordata > Mammalia > Eulipotyphla > Talpidae > Condylura > Condylura cristata. Next base: position 8,490,460 of record NW_004567135.1, on the reverse strand, counting down.
GGTAGTTGCAATGTTAGCAGATGTGGAGTGTTCACCGTAACGCCAGAGGGTGCTCAAAGGCCGGACAGACCACTTCGCCTTCACCGTTCTAGTAGCTACTCAGACTCTTACCCTTTTATAGACCACAGAAACATTCCTAGTGTTCTAGCATACGAGACAAAGCAGTGGCTTCAATTTTTGATTCGAACTTGGGGGCTTTTACCTGTCACTTCTGGCCCTGCCGTGCAGCAGCCACCAGCTCTCAGCAGAACTGCGTGGGCACCAGGCAGCCATGTTTACCACCCCGCGCCCTGAGAGGGGGGAGCCCTGCTCACCGCCCACAGGTCCCGTGGCGGCCGGCCTAACGTGCGCACACGCAGGAGCGTGAGAGTGAGGGGGTTCAGGGCCGTGCCCAACTAATTGTACCAGCTGCTTTTCTCTTTAACTGTCGAATGAGGGGCATCATGATCCAGTAAGTGGCCGTCCCTGGGCTAGCTCTTACCTTCTGGGCTGATGTGAACATGTCTGCGTGAACACAGGCTCACCTGATGCAGGGGCCACCGAGAGGTTCGCAAGCATCACTGCAAACTTCGCTTCCTTTCTCTGCCTTCTCCCGTACCACAGCCGTGGTGTGAAGCCGGGTGGCCAACAGCCACGGCTTGCCCTCTGGCATGCAGATGTCACCACCTCAGCCAAGGGTGACCAGCAGGCCTTGCTGGTAAAACCTTCCATCTCTCAGAATATTGATGGCTTCAAGTTCAGTCAGTGTTTCTCAGTTGCCTTCTAGACAGCTCCATGGAGAGTTGGAAACTGTCATGTTAATGAAACAGCTGTACACCGTCCTTTCTTTACACCCCACTATGGTTGCACCCCACAATCACTCCCGCGTGCCACGTCCCTACTTGAAAGCTCAGGTCTTCCACGTCTGTTTATGCTACAGGGGCCCTCAGCAGGCAGCTGCTTCACTGGAAGCTCAGGCTGGAATTGTTCTCAGGGGTGTTCACAGGCTGTTTACGTGAAGGCAGCAGCTGTCTGGGGGGCTCTGCCCTGTTCTCACCTCTCCACGGGGACATTCATAGTGGTGTCGCTCACTGCGGTGTGTCCATGCACCACTGAGGACAAACTGGCTAGTCCATGTGGTCTTTAGCACAAGTTTTGACTAACTGCTGGTTTGTCGCCTCCTTCCAGAATACAAAGAAGCAGAGGTAGAATCCCGGGGCAGTCTGGAATAACTTGGATTGTTCCCAGTGATCTCTAGCAAGACAATTGTATTTTGTAGGCCAGTCCTTGGCCGGCACCAAAGGAAAAGATAGAATTTTCCCCGGAACTGTATTCTCCCTGCCAATGTGGTCTTCCATTTCGTTCTTCCTTCAAATTAAAAGTGCCTCTTTCTACCTAACTCACTCCTTGAACTGAGTTCAATTCATGCCTGTTTTGATGCCCTCATCTCCTCAAAATGACTGGAATTATTATTAGGTGACAGTTTTGATCACTAGGTTAACATGTTTGACCTCAATAGCAATTCCTTTTTCTAAGTGAAGTGCCAGTAGCTGCCCTCGCTACACGGGCTCACTCTTCGTTGAGGCTTACTCTGCCCCCCTCCCCCTCCTGAACCTGCCTTTCGGCTGATCTACTCTTCATCAGGAGAAAAGAACAAAAACCCAATCCTGACATCGTGCTTCCTGCTAGAAGCAATGTGTTGAGAACACCCTGCAGGTTGTAATGAAACTGAAGATAATCAGCAGATTCTTCTTCCCCTTCTCAGCAACCGTCTGCCCTCTACACAGGTGGGGCCAATTTAGATAATCTTGTAGTTCTCACAAGGACACACACTTGGTCTGACCTTAGGTTCCGAAAACACAATCCTAACATCCAAAGGACACTCAAGTTCTTGGTCAGCGCAGCTAATGAAATGATTGGAAAATAAGAGCAGACTCTGGCAGTCCATGCTGGACCCCCAGGGGTACGTGGGGTGAGCTGACCTTCAGATACAGGGAGCACCCCCCGACTTCCTGAGATCGACCAAGCAACTACTCTTCGGTAGCGATTTTTAGTTTTAACCAAAGAATTTCTATCACCTAGTTCAAATATTAAAACACACACCACACACAATGAAAAATTCTCTGAATGAAACAGTCACTTCTTAACTCTAGCCATAAGGATTATGTCACCAGGGTAAAATCTACCAACATTCAGGACAAACCTGAGTCCTCGTGGTTGGGAATGGAATGTTTTTAATACAGTGGCTTGTGGAGAAGTGGAAATCTGCCCATAAGGCCAATAGTGTATCTGTCTGACTTGGTCTAGAAAAGTTCACATCTATTGCTTTACTTACGCGAAACAGTAGAAGATAACGATGCCGTGACAGATTGAAAGTTGGTAAGAGAGAGTCTAGGATTGTTCGTTATCTTAAAGTTCTTTTCTCACCTGTGACTTCAGAGTGGACTACTTGTATTTCAACTGCTCCTTCTGGAAGAAAACATCTCCCCCTAGTGAAACCTGATTATACTGATCCAGAAACGGATGCGTATGTGATTCAGCTTGTTCCCACTGAGATAGGAATCCTTAATCACTCCAAAACATGCAGAGCAATGCTACCGGAAGATTTATTCCCAAATGTGGCCTTCACACTGCAGGACAAGTATCTTCCTGTGGAGTATTTGCAACGTGTTGGTGTAGCAGGTACCAGACTGCGAGCTCAGCCCCAGTGTGCTCTGTATTTAATGCTGAGTGATGCAGTTACTTTTCCGATGAATTTAAACTCTTGAGAGAAAGAGAAGTGTCCTTGGCAAGGAGCACCTTTCAGTTATTACTCCTGTTCGCGTCCTCTCCCAGAGCGCCCCACTCAGAGCAACAAGGGAAATGCGGATGGACTGAAGGGAGGGCCAGGTGGCCCGGCGCCGGCCACTCCCTCACGCTGGACCCCCTGGACCACGCCAGTTGGGCGCTGATTCTAAAGGGCAGCGCTCCTGGTTGCTTCTGCACAACCTAAGTGACTCATTTTGTTGTTCTGATATTCCGTCTCTGGGAAAGGGAACCACCTCAGCTGTTGCTTCTTAAAGTCTGATTGCTCCTTCATCGGTTATGCCTGGGAAGCTGTTCTCTCCAGGTGCAGTTCTTAGGCGGGATGAGCTGAGGGGATGGCTGGAGGTTAAAGATAGAAGAGAATACGAACAGGCATTGCCGGTGGAGGCTGTAGCTTTTGACACGTGCTGAAGATTTTTAGCAAACCCTGATTCTCCACAAGAGAAAAGGTGTCCTGAGTGCCCTGACTGCAAGGTGTAGATGACATCGCCCTCCCGTCACCTCCACACCACCCTTTCACCGCCTACTTCTTAACAGGAAATTAAGAAACAACAAACACAGGTTTTGAGGCCTGATTTTTCCATTACTTGAGCAAAGCACTTTGGTCCTGAGCCTCTAAAGCCGCCTGCTTTTTAAACAGGAAGATAACTTCTCGGTCCTAAGCTGAGGCGGGGTTGAGAGGGGCTTTCCCTTGGAAGGACTGAGAACGTCCCTCCCCCAGTTCCTGCCCTCCTCAAACACGATTCTGCCAGCTGAGCGTCCATTCCCCAAGGATGCACTTTAATAAAGGAGGGTTTTTAAAAGACAAGCATTTAAGTGTGTTTTTTTCTTCTGCCTTACAATCTGCTTTTTTTCTCTTGACAATATATTGTTTAATTTCCAAGTGGGGAAATAAGATAAAGGCACAATGTAGAGGCGAATTTAGAAGATGGCACAAGTCATTCAAACACGTGCATCGACATTTTCATTCAAGTATATTAATGCAGACATTTCTAAATGGGTCACCAGCTTAAAGCATCATCTTTAACACAGGGACAAATAAATAGCTATTTCCTCTTGCCCATTTCAGACGTTTGCTTAAATGGCCGGGCTCCATCTCGTGGGAGGCAGCTATCTCCTGCTGTCGCCATCTCAAGTTTTAACCCGTCATGCTTCACAGAGTCCTGGAATCAGTCCATCTCCTAGAGCAAGAAAGGAACACAGCAGGGTCAGTCTAACTGGCAGGCCAGGGTGGCGCGTTAAGAACACGAGTGCCCCCTTGTGGTGGAAGGGGTAAAGCACAGCACATGACGCTGCCGGCAGACGCTGCCGATTAAGTTCGATCCCCAGCCAGGGAGCTGACCCACAAGGCGCAGCAGACCTGTCTCACCCGTTGCTTCCCTCAGCAGTGTATTTTGTAGATCTGCCTGTTCTGGTCCGCACTCTGTCTCTGGTGAATCCTCTCACCCCTGGCACATCTGGCCTGTACCCCACTTCTTGTGTGTATAAACAAATCTTAAAAAGGGAAGTTGGGAGCCCTCCCTGGTGGCGCTGCGGGTTAAAGCACAGCACTAAGAAGCTAAAGCCACTTCCGCATGAGTTCGATCCCCGCCTGCCCCGGAGGTGACCACATGGCGCGGCAGACCTCTCCTGACCCGCCCGCTGCTTCCCTTAGCAGTGTATTTCCTCGATCTGCCTGTTCTGCTCCCCACTCTGTCTCTGGTGAATCCTCTCACCCTCCACATCTCTGGCCTGTACCCCAGTTCTGTATGAATAAATAAATAAATCTTTAAAAAAAAAAAAGGAAGTTGGGGTTTATGCAAAAAAAAACACTCTCTGGAGCCTGGTCTGACCCTCGCATCCTACTTTCTGCTATGTGGGAGCAGCTGAAAGACACAATCTTCCAATGCGCAAAGACCTGGACTCACACCCATTGAATCACCAAGTGCCGAGAGGCCTCCAGTTGCACCCGGTTCTGCGATCAGCCCTCCAGTCCTGCGAGCGGCTGCCGCATGGCTTCTCAGGGAATCCCACGAGGGCGAGCTGCCAGGCAGCGCACAACCTCAAACCCTCCCTAACATTCCAAACCGACAGACAAGAGACATCTACCTCCTTCCTGATGGGCCTGGACACCAGGCTTGGAGAACAGGAGGGCTCTTCCCGGCAGTTTCACCAAGAGCCGTGACTTCCCCTCCCCCTCTGTGGGGGAGATGTTCCTTGGGAAGGATGTTAGCTGGGCTGTCTGCTCTTTTTTTGACTGTTTCTTTTGGTCTTTCACCCACTATCCTGGGCAAACACGTCTGTCATTTCTCTATGACAAGGGGCGGCTGGACGCAGCCTGAGAGGTCTCCTACATTCTTTCCCGTCTACACAGTGCTCTCGCCCAGGTCTGCGATTTTATCAGTAGGCTCAAGTGAGCCTTAAGCACCTGACAAAACACCTGACAGCAGCACCTTAAGAATAAAACGAAAGCGCAGGAGAGCATCAGGTGTTTATTACTACCTTCCTCTCGCCCTGGAGGGGTCTGTGGGGCCTTCCTGGGGGTCTCCCTTCCAGAGCGGGGAAGGCGGCCCAGCCGGCAGAGGGCGCTGCTGACGCCCCACCTCGCGGCAAGCGGGGGGGGGGAGGCCGGGGGCTTGGCTCACTGGTGCTTACGTTTCTGATTAAGTTCCTCACATAGGTAAGGAGGTTCCGGTTAATAATAAGGTTCACAGCGGTGCGAAAGATACCGCCCAGTAAGGACGGCGTGTGGTCGGCCACCTTCTTGGCCAGCAGCATGGTGAGCACCAGCATCATCTTCTCCTTCTCCATGTCCTTGGGGAACGTCTGCGTGAGCTGGTCCAGCGCGGAGGCCAGGCACTTCCTTCTCTCCTGCAGCAGGGGCGAGACAGACGCCGCTTACCCACCCACCCGGGTGCCCTCCAGACGCGGCAGTCAGCAGGCAGGGAGGCGGAGGGCTGAATGAGGGCCAGTTCAGCTCCGAGAGCCGACCACAGGGCAGAGCATCGCCCCCGGTGGCCCTGGCTAACGGCCGTGTGGGCATTGGCCGTGAAATTGTCCTTCTGAGGCCTGTGCGGATGGTGACACAGAAGGGACCATAGACCGAGGTCCCTTCAGCGAAAAGCAGCAGCCTACGTCACCCATCCCCTGCCTCTCAGGGCCTTAAAGTCGAGGCTCACTTAACTCCCCAGGACAGCCGTGGCCTGTCTGGTGCAGGTGGTGGGTGAGGGGCCACATGGGCCTGGGCTCTCCGTGGCAGGCACCTGACAGCCTCCAGACGGACAGGGCCTGCAGAAGCTCGTTGGCTCACCCGCTGATGCTGAGGGCAGGTCCCGCAGCTGCTGGCTCAGCAGGTGGGGAGCTCGTACCGAGCTCAGGGACAGTCCTCAAAGGCAGGGGCCTGACCTGGCTCAGTGGCTCAACCCTGGACCCGAGGACCTTTCTAGGTCATGAGGGCGCTGTGCCTTAGTCAAGATGGGGCTTTCTCACCTGTGAACACCTATGGCACGGCTGCCAGCCTGGCGCTACCTCGCTCTCCCGCCGTGTCCTCGGGGAGGACGGGTGCCTCAGGTCTCTGGCACCCCAGTGCTCAGCAGACGGCAGAAGCACTGGGTGTACCTTACATTGACTTAACCGGCCAACAGCAGCGGGCCACGGCATCACCTGGGTAAGTGAGACCAGGTTCTCCACTGGGATTGGTACTCACCTCCCTGAAACTGCAGAAGCAATATCTTATTTTTCTAAGAGGCAGATAAGCTTTGTGAATGTCTTCGGAGGTTTTTTTTATATCGCCCAACTGCCGGCCTGAGCTAAGGTGCAGGGTTCCCTCACCCACGCTCGGATTCCATTTCCAGTTCTTTCGCCCGCAGCCATGAGCCGCCTGTCTGACGGGGAGGCGGCGGACAGACCTGGAGACTCAACGGGCAACGGACGCCCGACGTGTCCCCGCCAAGCCCCAGTCCCGTGGGCTCACTCACGTCCTCCGACAGGCTCGGGTCCTGGAACCGGGCGGCCAGGTTGTTCACCAGCTCCGGCTGGATCCTGCCATCCAGGCTGTCCCCTATCTGGGCCAGGTTCCTGGCGATGTCCTGGATGATTTCCTCTTGCCTCTCAGAATCTGCGTGTGCACGCCGAGACAAGAGGTTCAGCACAGGCCCCGCACCCCTCACCCCCGCCCTGGCAAGAGCATGGGACCCTGCTTGGGGGCTAGGCTGGCTCTCGCTTCCACAGTGGCCCACGTGGCCCCACCGTCCAGGGAAGCCGGGCAGAGAGCTGGGCCGGAGCAGGGAGCGAGTGAGTGGAAGGCTGGCTGGGCAGAGGCGTCTGCCTTGGACAGCGCAGCCAGCCTGTGCAAGGGCCAGCCGGGGGGTGCCAGGCCTCTGGGCACTGAGGGCACGGTCTGGCAGCAGCCTGGACACCCCCGAGCACAGGGGTCACCAGGCGGCTGCCAGCACAGAGCGCTGCCGTCAGACAGGGACGCCCCCCTCTGCAGGGACGCCCCCCTCTGCACGGCCGCCGAGGCCTGGCTCCTTCCACGCCGTCTCGCTCAGCAAAGCCGCTGTCTTTACTCCCCACTCTGACTCCGGGGCCCTGGGCGAGCGGCCACCTCTCTGGGGGAGCTTCCTCCCAGCCCTGCTCTCTGGCCTTCTCACCTGCTCCCGTTTACTCAGACACGCCGCTGGCCAAGATGAACACCCCCCTCCCAGCCCCCCTCCATCACGTAGGTTACCTGTCAACGCTCTGCCGGAAATGGGGTGGCCTAAGGGTTCTGACTTTTCTTCTGTTTAACGTACCCCCAAATATGCAGCAGCGAAAACCACACGAGACACACAACAGGTGCCCAATAATTGCGTGCATGAACGAGTGACCGCTGCACCTGGCTCCTAACAGTACTCAGTGAATGCCAGCCACCGGTGTTTCACCCGTCACAGCCTGAATGTTTCCTGCGCTTGCAGCTTCCCTCCGGCTTCTTATCCGCCCGGGAGCAATCTCCTGTACCCACGCTCTGGCCATCTCTGCTGCCCACTCACTCAGGCAGGCCCCGCGTCTCAGGACAGACACGGCCGTCAGGCGGGCATGTTCCCACGGCCACCCCCTGGAGTGAGGCCTCCGACACTCATCGGATGGTGACAACAGTCCCCTGACCCTGTCACGCCCTCCCGTCCGTCCGCCACCGTTCGCTGAGTGCGATGTGATGATAAAATACCCAGGCCTGCTGTGGGGACGGGAGCGTGGACAGGAGGGCGGGTGGCTCAGGAGCTCAAGGGCAGCGCACCCAGGGGACGTCGGCGAGGGTCCCCGCACGCCTTGGGGTGGGAGCTCCTTCAAGGCGGCTGGGAGTTGTGTCTGCTTCACTCACAACAGTCTTCCCGGGGCCCAGGCGTGTGGGCAGGGCGTCCCTTCTCTGCTCAAAACCTCTCCCAGCTCACCTCTGCTGAGTGACAGGCCAGGGTTCACCTCGACCCCCTCGGGCCTCCACTTGTGTGATCCCTGCAAACTCTCACAGGCCCTGGGCTTCCTTCTGCAGGTCTTTGTTCAAGCAGCTGTTACTCCCTCTCCCAGGTTTCCAAAGAGCCACAGTGTCTCCCTTCAGAGCCCAGCTCCTCTGCAGCAGGAGCCATGGGGGTTCCCTGAGCCCCCCCCAACCCCGCGAGGCGCCCCCAGCACCAGCTCACACCTCCGTGAGTTTCAGCAACTTCCGGAGTCAACCCAGATTCATCTGTGTCAGCTCAGGGGAGGAATCCACCACGCAGACTGTGGGCCAGGGCCCCTGTTTTGCCAGCTGCTACCAAGTCTTGGCAGAGAATCTCCACCAGCGGGAGGCTGGTGTGCAGGCCCACCGCAGCCCCACAGAGGCCAGTGTCCAGCGGGCTTTGCAGCCTGAGGGCAGGGGGTGGTGTGGAGGGACAGCCGGGGACGGGCGGCAAAGCCATCCCTGCGTGTTCCTGTCCACCCACCCCCTAAACTGCCCCCAGAAGGGGGTCAGGTGCTTATTCCAGTTTAGGACCAGCCAAGACACACCTGGGTTCCAGGGCAGAGACTGGCCCCCTCCTACCAGCCCAACTTCAGACAGAGCAGGGGCAAGGCCGGCGGGCTGTGGGTCTCCCCGCGGCCACCAGAGGGCAGTGCAGCCCGGACGAGGCGTCCTAAGCCCTGAGGCTGGAAGCCTGGGATGGGGCCTCGGACCGGACCGGACCGCACCGCCTTGGCCTCTGCGGGCTCTGGTCCTGCTCAGGGCGGACACCAGAAAGACCTGGGGACTCGCGCTAGGACGCGCTGGTCACGGGCTTCTCAGCACCTAGAAGTTTCCGCAGAATTCCAGCACACGCAGCCCACAAGAGGGGGCCCCAGTCTGCGGGGGGCCGGTCCTGGTGGCTCGCCCGCCCAGGGGCGCCGAGGGCGGCGCCGGCTGCGCCCACTGGCCCTTCGCTCTGGGCCTCAGTTCCTCACCTGGACAGGAGGTTCTGATCCTGCCCAGTCTGCTCATGCTTCCTCCTGCTATGACTCGTGACTAGGGCACAGATGCAGAGAATCAAGGAGAAATGGGGTGGGGTTCAGCCCCGGCCCCCCGCTACGCTGGCTCACGGGCGCGTCGGAGCGCAGACCCCATGGCCCGGTGGCAGAAACCACGGGGACTGAGAGCTCGGCAGCGGAGACGCCCGGCGCCTCTTCTGGCTCTCGGGGTCCCTAGTGCTACTGTGACAGCAAAGCCAGGTCTGCCCCCCCCCACCCTGCGCTGGGCCTACCTGGCGGCTCCTCCCCCTCGAAGAAGAGGTGGCTGCTGCGGTTGCCGTCTGTTTGCAGCTCGTCGTCCTGGGGCTTCAGCCCACAGGAGAAAATGGGCCCTTGGAGCCGCATGGGCAGCTCGAAGCCCAGGGTCAGCAGCTCGCTGTGGAAGCCGGAGTTGGAGCAGTTTTGGAGGAAGCCAAACACCAGCAACTTGGAGACTCGCTCATCGCCGAGGCCCGCGCCGTTGCTGACCTAGGGTGCAAGGGGCGTCAGGCGGGGGGTCCCGAGTGCCGTCCAGCCAGAGATGTGGGTGCCGCTGGGCACGGGGTTCCTGCAGGGGGACTCGCGGGCGGAGGCGCACGGAGCCTGCAGCGCCTGCAGCGCCTGCTTCCAGAAGCCCCCGCTGAGGGCTCCGAGCAGGCCGGGCTGTGCGGAGGGCGGAGGGCGGCAGGGTGGTGGACACCAGCTCCATCTGCTGCCCGGAGCTTGCCCTCAGGGCTGGAGGCGCCAAAGGCTGTTTTCAGAAAGTCAGAGCCCTGCACCATCCCGAGGGGTCAGGAATGGATTTCCTTCCTGGCTTTTGCCAAATCCCAAGTATCTTTCACCAGCCTGAGGCCACCTTTCCAGCTGCACCCGAGCTCTGAGCTCTTTCCTGTCCACAGTCCCCTTGGTGGGCCCGGGAGGGGACGGTGCAACCACGTTTTCAATAAATGCCGGGTGCTAGGGGCAGTAATAACTGTGCCCCGCATTTTGCCTCCCCTGGTCCCTCTTCACCGTAAACCCCATGGAGCCCTGAGACGCGTCTGCTCCACCCTGCCCAGGGCTGGAGAGCCAGGCCGCTCCCCACCCGCTGCCCTGGGGTCACTCTTCACTCTGGAGGTGGCACATCTGGGCCCTGGGCGAGTTTGCTGTTCCCGCTGCACCTGGGAAGGTTCTTGGCAAAGGTGAATAAACTTGTAGCAGGTCTGATCAAAAGGAGTAATCAGAAGAACCAAAAATCCTAGGATGGAAGAGAATAATCTAGAAGGTGAGGAGGACTGAGCTTTGGCCAGACAAACTGGGGTGACAGCAGATGAAAACTTTATTTTCTAAGGCCTTCACTTATTTATTTATTTATTTCTAAAGATTTATTTATTTATGGATAGAGACCTGGTCCTAAAAAAATTTTAAATAAACTATCATCCGATCCAGCAAGCTGACTGTGGGCTACTTACTGGAAGAAAACAAAACAGTGACCCCCCAATTCACAGCCGCAGCATTACTTACAATTGCCAAGACAGGAAAACAACTTGTGTCCGTTCACGCAGGGACAAGCCCCACCCACTCAGGCGTGTGTGCGTATGTAATGGAATATTATTTAGCTATAGAACAACATGACCGGGCGTTAAGCTCAGCAAAATAAGTCAAAACAGAAAAAGACAAATACCCAGTGATCTCACTACTGAAATCTAAAAAAAACCAAGCAAAACAAACAACCGAGTTTGCAGAGATAACAGCTTATTGTTTGCAGAGGCTGGAAGGGGGTGGAGGGTGGACAGACCAGTGATAAGGCCCAGAGGGATACGCTTTCAACTGTAACACAAGTTAGGAGGCTCAATGCAGAGCAGGGCGAAGGCTGACAGCCAACAGCCAACAGCCATGCACTGTCAGTCTGGAAGTTGCCAGCCAGTTCTCATCACAAGGAAAGTCTCACAGCCTTCAGGTGGTGGGTATAAATGAACGGCTTTGCGCTATATACAAATAGCAAACGTCATGCTGTGTTTTGCACTAATGTGATGTTAGATGCAATACATACAGAAGAAATAGAATACACAGAAAAGGTGTTTCTATGGTGCTTCATCCCTTACTTCTCCAAAACTACTTTTTTTTTTTTTTTT
>NW_004567135.1:8475734-8477780 GCF_000260355.1 Condylura cristata | reverse complement strand
TGCGGCAGATGGCAGAACCCACTTAGAGCAGGCAGGTTTTTGGGGGCTTCAGGGGTGTCCTGGAATAGATTTGGTGTCCTATAACAGATTCTGTCCTCTTAGCAGATTTGGGGTGCCCTATAACACTTCCATGAGAGGACAGAGGGGACATTTTCACCGAGACAAAAGCTCATGAGGCCCAGAGGCGGCCTGGGAGTGATGTGTTTACAAGTCCAGAACCACCAGGAGGGCTGAGTCTCCAGAAGCGGGGGAGGCACAGGCCAGAGTCCTGCCCACACCCCGACTTCAGACTTCTGACCCAGCGCGTGAGGGGCTGATTCTATTGTCCTAAGCCGCCTGACTGTGGTTTTCGGTCCACAGTCCCTGGAAGCCGGCTAATATCAGCGGCCTCTGCGCCAACTTCCTTCTGACCGAGAAGCTGGTAAAGCGGCGTCCAAAGTCTGGATCCAGGGCCGTGCCGCCAGCGATCTGTATCAGGTTTCAAATGCACCTTCAGTGACTTTTGTTTTTCTCACAAAAAATCAGAACAAACAGGGAAAGGAAAGGACTGGCCGGGAAGCCCCAAGTAGGTAACCCACAAAGCCCAGTTCAGGGCCGGCGGGTGGAAAAGCAGCGTGGAGAGACCCCTGTGTTGATGGGCCACCGAGCACCAGCTGGACTGCTCCGGGAGAGGGCTCAGCACATCCGGTCCAAGAACAGTCGACCAGCCAAGTGTGGAACTGTGACCAGCCACACCGGGCCTTCTAAGAGGAGGCTGGGTCGAAATGGATGGCTGGGAGATGGAGACCTGATAGTCTTTATTACGACGGGGGAAATATGTTGAGAGAGACGATCTGGCCCTCCCTGGTGGCGCAACAGGTTAAAGTGCAGCACTATGAAGCTCTCTGTAGCCTCTGCAGCATGAGTTCCATCCCCGGCCAGGGAGCTGACACCACGGCACAGCAGCCCTCTCCTGACCTGCCCGCTGCTCCCCTCAGCAGTGTGTTTCAGTCAGTCAGTCTGTTCTGCTCCCCACTGTGTCTCTGGTGAGTCCTCTCACCCCCTGCACCTCTGGCCTGTAGCAGAGGTACACATAAATAAATAAATCTTAAAAAAAGAAAAGAAAAGAAAAGAAACGATCTGGACTTAGGAGATTTTTCTAGACAGTCTAAAAGTTATCGAAAGGAGGCAAAAATAACTTTCATGCTATGTAATCAGTGGCCATGCAGAAAAAAAGAGTTATCCAGTGTATCTGACAAAGTGGAATAATCCTGCCCCAAACAAACTCTCAAGGACAGTATTACTTCTTTTTGAATAATAAAAAAAAAATTAATGAAGAAAAGCTCCCTCACGAACCATGCCATCCACAAAGGGTAGAACCCAGCCCAAGATACTATCTGTAGAGGAAGTCCAGACCCCAATTCCTGTGAGCTTCAGCTCTCACTATGAACCCCAGTGGGTGACTTCTGGGTCTCTCATCTTGAAGGAGAAGAAAAAGAAAACACTGGAAGTAGCTGTATCCACCTCCTCTGCTGAAGGGGATGACCTGGGAGAAGGACTTGCGGGAAGTCTGTGTGCACACCGGGGTCAGGTAAAGATTCTGGTTTGTGACGTGGAGACATCTCCAACACATGAAGCAACAGCAGGTTATCGGGGCACCAGACAAGACTGCTTTGCACACAAGCGCCTTTATCAGGACAAGGGAGCCCCGAAATCGCTTCCACTCAAGCCCTGGCATCTTTCCTGATGCACAGTGTCTCCGGTCTGCCGGCCACCCAGCTAAGCCACGTGATCCCTCCCCCAGAAGCTCTGCAGGTGCACACACAGAACCTTCTGGACCAGGCCTGCTAATGACACATCACGAGACCTTAGCGGAGACCCCCCAGAATGGCTGGACAATGGTGGGGACACAGACGAGGCCCTGGGACAGGGCACCTGGAGGAGGTTCCAGAACTCAGTAAAGTGGGGAACAAGCAGGACTGAAGTTCGTCGATAAACAAAAAGCTTTCGACCAGCTGTGCCATGACTTTCTCTTCCATGCCTGTTCAAAGGCAAGTTCAGGCCAGG
>NW_004567135.1:8472318-8473679 GCF_000260355.1 Condylura cristata | reverse complement strand
CCTCTCACCACCCCTGAGCCTCTGACCTGTACCCCAATTCTGTATGCACAAATAAATAAAATCTTTAAAAAAAAACACAAACAAAGCAGGGCTGTGTTGAGCATCCGGCATCCAAGGAGGCGACAGATGAGGCAGCTCAGCCCTTCCTCGGGTCCTACATGGAGGCCGCCTGGGCAGTGCTGGGGGCACAGTCCCCTGAGGACAAGCGGCCCTAGCAAGGTCACTAGGAAGGGAGTGGGCGGCATTCCTAGGCTGGGTGCCAACGTGGGCAAAGCCCCTGCTAGCCAGGGCAGGCCCCTCACTGTGCCCCACACAGCCCTCAGGGAGCTTGTGCTGAAGCCAGGAGAAGCCAGCGCTGGGGCTGGGCCCCGCCACTCAACAAGCCGTGGGGGCTTTTGTTTGGACACAGGACGCGTCACAAGGCTGAGCGTCGCGCCCCGGAGGGGACACACTGGGCTCTGTGCGGGCGAAGCCTGGCGAAGGGACCCCAGGGTGAGGCTCTCGGTGTGGCATTGTAACTGGGGGTCCCCAGGAACAGGGGAAGTTGCAGGTGCTCTGCCCACCCAGAAGGAGCTGAGCAGAGAAGGAAGCAGGATGGAGGCCAGAAGGAGACCTGAAGGAGCCACACGGAGCGGTGGGAGACACGAGCGGAAACCGTGCTTGTTTCTTGGCCCTGGGCTGGGCGAGACAGGTGCGGGTGAGACCCGCGGGGAGGGGACGTTGGCAGCGTTTATCGTGACTTTGATGTTGCTCTTTCCCCCCTACACCTGTCTGGCCACTTCTGACCCTTTTCCATGGGCCCCCGCCAGAAGGGACCTTAGTCTTGTGGCAGCTTTCAGGCCTTGCTTTGGGCCGATCCCTTTGGGTGGACTCTCACCCACGAGGCGATGGGTGACTTCAGGTGTCTGATGTAGAAACTATACTCTTTGTCTTTCCTGCATTGCACACTCACTGTGTGAAAGTTCCTTCCCACGAAAGATCTTATGTCTTGTCTTGATGCGGCGGATGGCAGAACCTATTTAGAGCGGGCTCAGGGGGGCCCCTCTCTCCCTGCCCTGTAACAGCATGAGCGGCCCCAGGTATGTTGAGTCCGCGTGCAGGAACTGTGCGTGGGGCTGCGGGACAAAGGTAAACGGCCATTTACAAAGATACAGACAACTGGAAACCCAATTTTAAAAAGTGTGAACTGCTGTAAGAACCTAGTTATTAAAATGGCCATTAAACAGTGTGACCACTGACCACATTAGGGACAAGGAACGCGGTCTTTATAAAGGTACATGTGTTCTGGCCCTCCCTGGTGGCGCAGCGGGTTAAAGCACTTCACAAAGAGGCTAAAGCCACTTCCGCATGAGTTCGATCCC
>NW_004567135.1:8470251-8471568 GCF_000260355.1 Condylura cristata | reverse complement strand
GGGGAGCAGAACAGGCAGATCCACTGAAATCCACTGCTGAGGGGAGCAGCGGGAGACAGGAGAGGCCACTCCCTGGCTGGGAGAGCTGCTCTGGTTTCACAGTGCTGACTTAACCCCCTGCGCCACCAGGGAGGCCCTAAAGACTTTAACTCATGATTCACCTGTGAACACCTAATTAGGAGAAACCTGCTCCTTTTATTGCCCTCCCACCCCCTCTGAAGTCACGGATTCTAACCCCAAGCTCAGAATGCCTCGATATCTTATGTCACCTTTCTGTCTTTAAATCTCTTTGTGTCTGTGGGTTCTAAGTGCGTGAAATAATTTTGTTTTTCTCTTGCTCATCTGTCTCATATCAATTTAATTTTTAGCTCAGTTAAAAGAATCTCAAAGGGTACCGGAAAACGTTTCCTAATAGAAAAGAGAGACAAAAATTAGGGAAGCTGTCAATTATTAATCAAGAACTCTGCCATTCAGGATCAATTATTCCAGAATTTCTATTTAGCTTCCTGGACTGTCACCAGAGATTACAGCCTACTTGCCCTGCAAGTCTGATTTTTAGCCGCTGGCTTCCTGGGCTGATATTCTAGATAAGGGGCTGGCTCCCCAAGACTGGGCTGCGGGCTGTGGGTCAGAGTTCTGTTTTACAGAAGGTCCAGCTATGGCCCATTTATATATTCACTCATCTGCCTCTCTGTTCAGGTCCCCCTTAAATTCCCTGGACTTTCTAACCACCTGGAGGCTGACCCAGGAGGGCGTCTTAATACCCGTGGTAATAAGGCCTCACGCAGAAACCCGACATTCCAGGGAAGGCCCCCCCCACCCCATTGATTCACACCCCTGGTGGCACAAGGGGTTAAAGCGCTGCACTATGAAGCTCTCCACAGCAATCTCCCGCAGGGGAGCGGCCCTGGGGGCAGCAGAAGGCTCCTGTCTCCCCGATACCCCCAGCAGTGTATTTCGGTAGATCTGTCTGTCCTGCTCCCCACTCTGTCTCTGGTGAATCCTGTCACCGCCCCGCCTCCGCCTCTGGCCTGTACCCCAGTTCTTGTATGCATAAGTAAATAAATCTTTAAAAAATAATATTTCATTTCCTTCTTCCAGAGCAGTCTACTAACTGGTTGTTCACAGACAGCGTCAGCCTGAGAGTTTCCTCATATGTATAAATCAAACATCAGTCACTATAATCACCCACCTCAGTACAACGCCCCCCTGCACACTGGTCCTGTGTCAACGAATCCTACAAGTCTGGGGCCAGCAGTGCATTTCCGGAAAGCCAGCAGGCCAGCAGAGCGGGCAGGGCCCCGGGTTCTCCCAGCC
>NW_004567135.1:8468178-8470055 GCF_000260355.1 Condylura cristata | reverse complement strand
CGTTCTCCAGACTGGTCCCCGCGTTCTCCCAGACTGGTCCCCACATTCCCCAGGCCGGTCCCCGCGTTCCCCCAAACTGGCCCCCGTGTTCCCCAGACAGGCCCCCGCGTTCCCCAGACAGGTCACCCCACCCCGTTCTCCCAGACCGGTCCCCGCGTTCTCCCAGACTGGTCCCCGCGTTCTCCAGACTGGTCCCCGCGTTCTCCAGACCGGTCCCCGCGTTCTCCCAGACTGGTCCCCACGTTCTCCAGACTGGCCCCCGTGTCCCCCAGACAGGCCCCCGCGTTCCCCAGACAGGTCACCCCACCCCGTTCTCCCAGACCGGTCCCCGCGTTCTCCCAGCCTGGTCCCCGTGTTCTCCAGGCCGGTCCCCGCGTTCTCCCAAACTGGTCCCCGTGTTCTCCAGACTGGCCCCCCAACCCACCCCCGTTCTCCCAGACTGCTGCGTCTCGCTAGTCCCTGGCACAGTCCTTCCCGCATGTCCCTGGCACAGTCCTTCCCGCATGTCCCTGGCACAGTCCTTCCCGCATGCCCGCCACGTCTCTGCTCAACGCCACCCAGCGCAGACTCACTGGCTGCGGCGGCGCAATTATTTCTCTAACCAACAATGTCAGAATCAAGGTGGGGCTAATTATTTGGCGGGGGGGTGGCGGGGTGCGGGTGGGGGCACAGGACGTAACTATTTCACAGCAAATTTGATTAGCGTTTCCTGTGAATAAAAGCATATTATGAACGGCAGCGGCATCCTGGACACTAAGCACATCTTCCTGAAATACTGATGTGAACAGCACTTTACCTGCAGACTCAACCGAGGAGGGGGTGCCTGGTGAACCTCTCTTCTGATCAGACAACCAGACCCTCCTTCAACTTTGACAGTGACATGTCAAATAAGTCTTACTCGTTTATATTTCTTTTTTTCATGAAGTAAGTGACCTTTGAGGTTTTCCAGGGCTAGGCTGGGAAGTCTCCACAACTTAGGTGCAAAACCCATCCTGGAAAACATTTGTTTTCCTGAAAATAAGATAGTTCCATTAATGAAACTAAGTGTATCTCTTTCAAAGGAAACTTTTTTCTTTGTGGAATTTTCCTCCCTCACATAATTAGGGGTTAAATCTCAGCACTATGAAGCTGTCCGCCAGGGAGCTGACCCACATGGCGGGGCAGACCTCTCCTGTCTCCCTACTGCTCCCCTCAGCAGTGTACTTCATCCATCTGCCTGTCCTGCTCCCCACTCTGTCTCTGGTGGGTCCCCTCACTGTCCTGCACCTCTAGCCTGTACCCCAGTTCTTGTATGCATAAATAAATCTTTAAAAAATAATTGTGTTATTGCCTTATTTTCAGAAACATTTAGAAATATTGATTTATATAAACATTTATTTAGGCTCACAAGTCAATCAAAAAATTGCACATCCTAACTCTCCAAAGACGAAGGCCAGTACGTCCTCATGACCACGCTGCAGGCACTGCCCTGTGAGCCAGACAAGGAGCTCGGGAGACAGGAGACCTGGGTCTGGGGCCATGGCCAAGCTGTGGGCACAACTGAACTGAGCTCAAGAGAGATGAAGAACATAAACAGTCAACAAGACTCTCTGGCCTCCCCGAGTGGACCAAGACTCCAGCCACCTCTGTCCGCAGGCTGCAGCCTACTAGCCTGGCCAGCGTGTGGGAGCTTAATGTCACAGGGTCCTGGGAAGTGTCCCAGCAGGAAGCTGGGCTCTTGGACCTCAGCGGATACTCAAGGCCTGGTGGTCTCTCCGTGTTCTCTGGAACTCAGAGGCAGAGGGCAGACACCTGCCCCAGGGGTGTGAGGAGAGGGCCCGAGGGCCAGCCCCTTGGCCGTAGGCCTATCACTCTGCCCCAGGGCCTGGCCAGGCTGG
>NW_004567135.1:8464789-8466438 GCF_000260355.1 Condylura cristata | reverse complement strand
CTGACCATCCTCAGCTAGCCGACTTTCTCAGGCCCGTAGCTGGCTCTGGGTTACCTGTGCGCTCTGGGGCTGGCCAGCCAGGCATGCAGCCACGCAGAGGTGGGTTTCCACGCCCCAGCCTAACACGTGGCCACTTGAGGGCAAACAGAGGGCTTTTCCGCGGGCCCAGCTCTAGGGTGAGGCTGCTCGTGGGACGGCTGTCCAGAGCCAGTGTCCAGGGGGCACCGTCCTCGATCGGGAAGACTGCTTGTTCCTGAGCCGAGGCCTAACCGGCCGAGAGGGCGAGAACACCTGGACTCTCATTCCGTGGCTCCTGCCCTGAAAGACTGGCGTTAAATGTCCATTCTCCCTTGGGTATGGGGGCCGGACACTGCTGGGGTCCTCAGACAAATAAGGGGGCCTCCAGTTGCTCGGACTGGTCACCCTAGATCAGCTAAGGCTGTGAACTTCCTGGGCGAGGGCACGCATGCCCTGCCACCTAGGCACCCCTGCCCCAGCACCCTGCCCTGTCCGGAGTACGCCTCTCACCACTGGCTACTGAGCTGGACGCTCTGCGGTGTCCTCAGACTGCCTAACCTCACCCTGAGCTACAGGTACTCCACACCCAGCAGCGAAGCCCAACAATCAAGGCCTCGGGGTTGCCATTCTCACGAGAGAGCGCCCTGACTCACGACCACCCCATGCCCAGCACAGCCCAGGCACCCACATGCTCAGGGAAGCAAGAGAAGCTGGCCTTGAAGCCTGCCCGTGAAGGGGCACCAGGAACCATCACACCTCTTCCCCAAGACGCGACCCTCCCCGGGCAGGCGGGACCCAAGGGCACACTGCGCCCGTGGTGGGCCAGGCAGCGTCCATCAGCTTCCCCAGGGCCCTGCCCACCCCATCAGGGCCCTGCCCACCCCATCCCTGAAGGCCTGAGCACACACACCACCCACAGCCCTTCGGAGACCTTCTTCAGATCAGCCACTGATGGCGCCCAGAGGACTCCCAGAGCCCTGCTCGGGACCTGCCCTGTGCCAGAGGGTGAAGTGGATATGGAAACGCCACATCCATGCCGCTTCCCCAGCTCCCTTCCAGAGAGGTGGCTGAGATGCCACTGATAAGATCTGCAGGGCAGCAGACAGCCTGGGTGGTGGAACTGGGCAGCAGCCAGAACAGGTGGGGGTGCTCTAGGCTGGGCCCCCTCTTAGGCCTGCCGGATGGAGGGCAATCCAACCCCACAAGGCCCAGGCGCAGAAGCCAGCCCCGCAGACTTCAACCCACCCACCCCCATTTTCACCCCACCCCAGCACACTGCCACTGATTGCACAAATGAACCCACAGACCCCTGCGGGCTGGCCGCTCCTGGCTGAGGGCTCAGGGCTTTCCCAATTCCCCTGGGGTCACTAAGTCATAAACTCTTCTGGCGCGTCAGTACCTGCACATAATTCCTAACCCTGGGAGACAGGGCTCTGGTCACCCCCATGCGGGCATGGGGGAAAGTGCCCCCGGCCCCAGGCCAAGGCTGCGCCGGGACTGGGGTTCCGCCCGGCCAGTGTGCGCCTGCACGCTCCCTCCGCGTCGGTTTTCAGGTCTCCGGGCTTGGGTCGGGCTTCACCCCGAGGTTCTCACCTCGTCCTCCCAGTGGCCCTCAGCCCTGCCCCTGGGGG
>NW_004567135.1:8453512-8462839 GCF_000260355.1 Condylura cristata | reverse complement strand
AGCTTCGTAGTGCTGCGCTTTAACCCGCTGCGCCACCAGGGAGGGCCCGGAGATCCCAATTTATCATACAAAGAAAAGATGGAGTATGCCCATTTCCACCTCAAGGGATTTCAGCTCTATCTTATGTCTAACTTTAAATAAAATGTCTGGGTTTTATTTACCGGTTAAAGGAGCTGTCAAAGGCAACAACCTAGAGGTTTGAGCAAGAGTAGATTCATGTCCTTCCTCCTGCAGTGGTGGATGTGGGAGACAGCAGCCGCAGGCCAGACGACGCGTGGGGGGCCCAGGCGATGTGTGGGGGGCTGCCTGCTGGCTGTGAGGGCGAGGGCCAGTGCGCCCCCAGGTCGGGCGCTCCTCCCAGGTCAGCAGAGGCCAGCCCACAGACCATTGCTTCGGCACCAAGGCCTAGTGTGTTTCTAGGACCCAGAGGGCAGGGTGCGCCCCACCCAGGCCGAACCCTACTCCCAAGAGGCTGTTCCTGGCTCTCCCCGAAGGTCTCCTACCTGGCGCCTTCAGGTCTCCTACCTGGCGCCTTCAAGCTGTCCCCCTTGCATTCTGGACCCCACTCTTCCGCCTGCCGCTCGCTGCGTATTGCTCAGCTTTCAGTGATGAATCAGGCACTTCTCTGCCTTTTCCCTAGGGCTCTGGATAGGTCATTTTTTCTGTGCTTGGGGGTCGTGGTCACCAGCAGCACCCCTGTGCTGTCAAGCTCAGCTTTAGCCCAGTGTCTCAGACGTAGCCCCAAAGGACATGTCTGCTCAGCGCTCAGCACACCCAGGCATTGCAGTTACATTCACCCTGTCTGCAACATCCTGTAAATATTTTTTAAATATTTACTTATTTATGCACACAAGAACTGGGGTACAGGTCAGAGGTATGTGTGTGTGTGTGAGAGGATTCCCCAGAGACAGAGTGGGGAGCAGAATAGGTGGATCCACTGAAGTCCACTGCAGAGGGGAGCAGCAGGGAGACAGGAGAGGCCTGCTGCGCCCTGTGGGTCAGCTCCCTGGCCGGGGATCGAATTCTGCTGCAGTGGCTGCAGACAGCTTCACAGTGCTGCTCTCTAACCTGTTGTGCCACCAGGGAGGGTCCTAAGAGTTGTTTCTAACACTATTGTCTTGGCTGAATTTTCTTCTCCCCCAGTTCTCACCCTGAAGTCCTCACCCCAGTCCCTCAGAATGTGCCGGGTATTTGGAGACCAGGTGGGGGGATCTTTGAAATGGCAAGTAAGGTTAAATAAGGCTTTTGGGGCACTTGTCCTATCTGCTGGTGTCCTTATAGGAAGAGGCCATCTGGAGAGAGGCCCCATAGGAAGGTGGACATGAAGGAAGTCTGCAGAGGCGACCAGCGACCAGCCCCAGGGAGGGGCCTCAAGGAAACCAGTCCCAGCCCCAGGGAGGGGCCTCAAGGAAACCAGTCCCTGCCACGTTGGCCATCCACCTCCAGGAAATCTGTGTCTGCTGTTGAAGACACCAGCGCAGTACGCACCTGGCTGTGAGTCACCGCCCATCTGGAGGGGGCTGGGTTTCTCTTTGTCTTTTGCTGCCTGGTAAGGTTAGCCCTGAGCAGGCCTCCTGTCTTGTCCTGCCCTGAGGGCAGAGTCAAAGTTTACCATTTTAAAGCAAAATTCAAATCCTTTCCCAGGCCTGAGTCCCTTGAGACCCTTTGTGAAAGCTGTCTCTGACAGGGGGCTTTGGGGGGCTGGTGTTGGTTCTCCCCACCCCCTGTTATGACCTGGTCTTTTCAGGGCCAGGCCCTGGCCCAGGCCATGCTCACACCCAGGCTCAGATGAGACACTTGCATGGCCCCACGTGTGACCAG
Source organism: Condylura cristata (assembly GCF_000260355.1). NCBI lineage: Eukaryota > Metazoa > Chordata > Mammalia > Eulipotyphla > Talpidae > Condylura > Condylura cristata. Next base: position 8,461,018 of record NW_004567135.1, on the reverse strand, counting down.
GACCCCCACGGGTGAGGCGCTTTGTCATGTTCAGGGGGAATTTGGGGAGCTGAGGTTATGGACATCTGGCATCCAGACGCCTAAAGTGTTGTTGGGCGAAACCAGCCCAGGCCGACAAGCGGGTTCTGGAAGGTGAACCAAAGAGGATCTGCTCCATCTCAGGTAGTTCAAAGAGGAAGAAAAACCACTCTCATTGTGGCACTTCTTGGGGGGGTCCCCGGAAGTTCTGCAGGCTGTCCTTCCTCTGAGCCATACTGACCTGTGATTTACACTAAAAAGCACATCTCCAGCTGAGGATGTTAATCTCTCCAACCTGGTCTTAAAAGTCATTTTTTTGTGCCTTAGAGAGTGAATTTTTTTTTTTAAGTCTCCAGTACAGTGGATTGCATAGTTCATGCTCCCCAGTTCTTAGCATTTGCATTTTGTTTTCTTTTTTGGAGGGAAAGCGTCCTCCCCACACCACCTGTCACCCTGCGGTGGAATTTGCACTGTGACTTATTTATTTCCTTTAATTCCCTGTCCATGCCCTTCCCTGCTCCGTGACACGCGTTTGCATAAAGTCTTGTAAAAAGTGCATAGTGGCTTGTGTTGTCCGGGGTGGATCTCATTGCCCCACGGAGTGCTGCCTGCACCCCCAGCCCCCCACCTCCAAGTTGCTACCTGTGTTGCTCCTGAGAGTCACCGAGTCCTCGCAGTGGCCATCCCACACTTTACCCCTCAGTTCCCACACACGGGACTCCAGATCACCCCCAACTTCTGCCCTGACAAGTAATGCTCACACGGGCATTGTCAGAGGGGCACTCTGAGACTGAATGAAAGTGCTTGGGAATTACTGTCCTATTGTAACAGGGGGGCCCCCAGGAAAAGGGGAGGTTCAGGTTCCCTGCCCCACCCCAAAGGAGAGTGCAGCTGAGCAGAGAAGAGAGGAATCTGGAGAAAGAAGCAGGATGGAGAGCCAGGAGGTGACCCGAGGGAGCCACATGGAGCAGAGAGACATGTGAAGAAACTGCTTCTCCTCTGACACCAGGTGACCTGGGCGGTCACCAGCGCTCCCTGGGCGCTCTCTCTCGGGACCTGAGCCCCTGCCCACCGGCTTCCCTCTGCTGCTGAAGGCTGCTCAAGACGGCTGGGCTGCCTGCCTTGGAACCTGTCTCCTGGCCTGCGGGCACATTCCAGCAACCAGAGCCCCTATGGTCAGTAACATCTACGATCATCACCAGTGTCCTGGCATGAGGTCCGAGCAGAGAAAGGCCACGGACAGCCTCCACCAGGCCCCCGGGCGCCATCTTGGTGGCGTTCAGCGTGAAACTCAAGAATGGATTGAGAATCCTGTCTTCCATCAGTCACAAGATACTTGCGATGTTTTTTTCTATCCATCTGTAGTTGTATATTTGGGTCTTTAGTTCATCACAGGTAGTGAAATACAGGAAAGCAGTCTTCACCTTTTTATATGGGGAGCCCACTTTCCAAATACAATTGGCAGCAACAATTCATCCCTCCTATAGCTTCATGGTGTCTCTTTTTAAAAAAGATTTATTTATTTATGCATATAGAAGTGTGGTACAGACCAGAGGTGGAGGGAACACAGGGGAGGGTGAGAGGATCACCAGAGACAGTGGGGAGCAAACTGGCAGATCAACAAAGGACACTGCTGAGGGCAGCAGAGAGTGGTCAGGAGAGGTTCCTGGCCACGTAAGTCACCTCCGGAGCCGGGGATCGAACTCGCGCTGCAGTGGCTGCAGATGGTGTCATAGTGCTGCGCTTTAACCTGTCGTGCCACCAGAGAGTCCCCGCTTCATGCTGCCGCCTCAGCACAGCGTGAGCTTCCCGTGTGTCACTTGTCCCAGGCTCCTGTAACTACCATCTATGGCTTTGCTTTAGGTCTTTTAAAAAATTGAGACATAATTGAAATATAACATTATATTAGTTCGTGTACAACAATGATTTAACATATATTGCACGTATCATTCATATATATGTATTTGGAAATATATTGCAATATTTGTGCATGTTGTGAGCTTGCTGGGCCTGCCAGAATCATTATGTACAACGTGATGAGTCAATATTTTAGATATTTGTATATATTGTGTATATATACTTATATATGTGATCACCAAAATAATTCTAGTTAACATCTGCCACCTCATACAGTTATAAACATTTTTTTGTGATAAAATTTCTAAGATCCAGGCCCTACCTGGTGGTGCACCAGGTTAAAGCACAGCACTATGATGTTAAAGCCACTTCAGCATGAGTTCGATCCCCGCCTGCCCTGGAGTGACCGCATGGCGCGGCAGACCTCTCCTGACCCGCCCGCTGCTCCCCTCAGCAGTGTACTTTGTCGACCTGCCTGCTCTGCTCCCCACTCTGCCTCTGATGAATCCTCTCACCATTCCAGTATCTTTGGCCTGCACCCCAGTTCTGTATGCATAGATAAATAAATCTTAAAAAAAAAAAAGAATTTCTAAGATCCATTCCCTTGGCAAGTTTCAGATATATAACTTACAAATATTTTCTCCAGGTGATGAGGAAAGTCATTGCATTCGCTTTTGGTTTGATGTTTCCCACTTATTTAATTTAGTTTTTGTTATTTTTGTTTGATGTTCAACTCTCCCCAAAATATCACCAAGATGGACAAGGAGATTATTGTCAACGTCTTTCTTCTAGGAGTTTATGGTTTCAGGTCTTACATTCAAGTTTTTCTTTCATTTTTAATTTTTTTTTACATCATTCTTCATTTTGTGCATTTTCCCAGCTCAGTTGTAATCCCCGTGGACTTCCGCAACTTCACCGTGTACCATCACCACCGTCCAGTCACTCTTCCCACCCCAGTTCCGACCCCCTTACCCCCCTCCCACCCACAGAATGTCTCTGGTTTATAGCTGCTCGTTGCTTTCATTTTTACTCTATTACCTTTGTTAGTCTCTTTTTAATCCATTTTGAATTCAGTTCTGTGGACGGTGGAAGCTGGGCTCCAGGTTCATGTTTTGCATGTGACGTCCAGTTGGACTAACAGAAGTTCCCAGAGCACGGTGGCCTCTCTCTCAGCACCTCGGGGTCCTCCAGATCAGAGCAAGCACCCCAGAGCTCCTCAGTGCCCACTTCAGACTCTGCCTAGGACCCCAGCGAAGGCTCAGGCCGGCAGCTAGCTGCCCTGGGTGGACACCGGCCGGCACCCAGGAACACACGGGGTAAGGGAGGCCAGGAAGGGCGGCCGGCCAGTGCCCCAGTCCCCCGGGGGGACCCAGCGCCACCCCCTTTAAGGTGGTGTCCTGCCAAGATGGTCTGGGCTTGTAGCGCAAGTGGGTTTTGAAGGAGGCGACTGTGAGGAGAGGTATTCCTGCCGAAGGAGAAAGGAGAAGGCTGGACCCGGGGCCTGGGCCGGCAGGCGAGCTCACCCACCTGCCCGCAAGGACGGGAGGGAGGTCTGCAGCGGCGGCCTGCCCGAGGCCCGTCCGGAGGCCGCTCCTGTGCTGGTGTGGGCCCACAGGAAGCTGTGGAGGTAGGGCGACGCCGTGACTCAGCACCTGTGCGCGCTAGGCAGCAGTCTGGGGTTTCCTGTGTTACCTAAGGCGCCTTTTCCCCGGAACTTTCTCTGGGGCCAGTGACCAACAGAGCCCAGCTTCCAGTGTCTGGTCAAGGGGCAGGCGGGTCCTGGGGGCTCTCGCTGTCCTTCCTTCCTTTTTTTATAGAATTTATTTATATATGCAAACAGAACTGGGGCACCGGCCAGAGGTGCGGGGAGGGAGGAGGGGTGAGAGCCAGAGCGGGGAGCAGAACAGGCAGATTGATCGAAATGCACTGCTGAGGGGAGCAGCGGGCGGTCAGGAGAGGTCTGCTGCGCCCTCTGGGTCAGCTCCCTGGCTGGGGATGGAACTCGGGCCACAGTGGCTACGACAGCTTCACAGCGCTGTGCTTTTTTGCGCCACCAGGAAGATCCAGTCCTTCCTTTCTGTATCAGCTCTTCCGAGGTGGACTGACCACCAAGCCGGGAAAGGTCCTGGTCCCTCGGGTCAGCAAGGCCTGGCCGCGACTGGCTTGACGCCTTGCAGTGATTTGTTAGAGACTGGCGGTCAGCACCGCTCCCCTCCCCCATCCCGAGGGTTCCTCCCCATGGGGGAGGGGATGCTGTGGCTCCCTGTACACAGACTGGACCTGCCTCTGGGGAAGGAAGGACAGAGCTCTGGGTATGAGTCAGAGAGGCCAGGGGCTGCCCTTCCATGGAGGTTCGGGCTCTTCCTCCTGGAAACCGGAGCGCAGAGGCTGTTTCCTGTTACAGGGCTGCGGCAGGAGCAGGCACCGGCTGGGACCCTGGGGCATCCCACTGTGGGCACCTGCCCAGGTTCAACCTTGGGGGCCCACCCGTGACTCAGCCCCCACAGAACCCACAAAACAGCATGTGGCGCCTCTGAGCTTTCCTTGGCCCTAAAACCAACTCATGTAGTAGAGCGTAAGTGCTGTCCTCACGCTTCAAGGCTGGAAGTGGGTTTGGAGAGCCTGGCTGAGATTAGCCAGCAGGTCCTGGTCAGTCTGGGTCAGGCGCCAGCTCAGATTCTTGGTCTGGTGCTCCTGTCACACGGTAAGTGACCTCCCATGGAGCTCCCCCAGCTGGGCGGGGTGCGGCTGGGGCTCTCAGTGGAGCGTAAAGGAAACCGCAGGTCAGAGAGGTGCCGGTTGGCTTGCAGAGGAAAAGGAAAGGGATTGTTTGCTACATCTCTGGGGCCGGACACCCACAGGCCTGCCGGGGTGGGCACTGTGACTCTCTGGGGACGTTCCATCCGACCACACCGTGGACGCGGGCTCCTTCCCTGGCTCAGCGCACAGCCCAGCTGGCTCAGCCGAGGTCAGCTCCTGGCACCCACGACCCACACCAGTGTGCAGTCGCTCCTCAGGGCTAACTGGGCACAGCCCCCACCTCAGCAGGAGGAGGCTTGTCCGTGTCCTTCTTGGCCACTAGCCCCACCCAGGAAGGGGGCAGCTTTTCCAGCTCCTGGGCCAGCACATTTCTGCAGAGTGGCTGTGTGTTGGTTCTTCTTGGAGACCCCAGAAGTGGGGTGAAGAGGCCTGCGGGCAGCCATCATCCTATTGACACCACGTGTTTTATTTTTAAATTTTTAAAAGATTAATTGATGTACGCAAGAGCTGGGGTACAGGCCAGAGGTGTGGGGGGGGGGTTTGAGAGGATTCACGGAAGACAGAGTGGGGAGCAGAACAGGCAGATCAAGGAAGTCCACTGCTGAGGGGAGCAGCGGGCGGGTCAGGAGAGGTCTGCGGTGCCCTGTGGGTCAGCTCCCTGGCTGGGCTCGAGCTCATGGGGCACTGGCTACAGCTTCATAGTGCCGCACTTTGGCCTGATGCACCACCCCGGCTCTCCCTGTTTTAAAGACCAATTTCTTCCCCAGGCTGGGCCGGAGGGGCCAGCGAGCCAGATGCGCCCACCCTGCAGAGACCGACAAGCCCTCCCCTCCCCTCAGGGCCCTGGAGGGCTGCGCCCTATTCGGCAGCACCCCATTGCTTCCGTTTGTTGGGCCCTCACCCCAGCTCAGCTGTAGCTGGCTTCCTTATCACAGTCCTGGCTTGAACCCAGCAGGTTTCTAATTTTTCACCCCTGATCATGTAGCTGGGTTCTGAGCCCAGACATCGTTTCCTTGCTCTCAAGACCCTTCCCATCCAACCTCCCCCTCCCCCAGAACATTGCCCCCCCAAATCTGTGCAGCTAGATCTCGGGCCTGGCCCTGGTTTTGTGGGAAGAGTCCACCCTCGGCCTGGACTCAGAGCAGCTTGGGGGGGACACTGCTGCCGCTGGCCCTCTTCCTGGGGTGTGCAGCAACGCCCGGGGCAGCAGAGGGGTTTCTCACGCGCTGGCAGTGACATTTTTTCAACCAAAGCAAATAAACAGGGGGGCAGACACGAGGATCATGGGGAGGGGCAGCAGAGGAACCCCAAGATGAGCAGGGGGTCCGCCATCAGCCTGGGCGGACAGGGGCTTCAGGAAGGAAGGTGTCCCCGCAGCCCTTGTTTCGGGGCACCCCGTTTCCCTCCGAAGGTGCGGATTTGTTCACGGAGGGGACAAATGATTCTCTTCCACGCAGAAGAAAAAAATAACCACTGACTTTATTTTGGCTGTTGGCCACAAGAGAGCAAACAGCTGAAGGGTGAGTGTGCCCACCACCTCACAGAGGCCATCGCCATGTCCCCCCTTGCTTCCACGATGGGCTCCCAAAGCCACCGCCAGGCGCGAAGCCCACCCACCACCCCAGGCACACCCTGCAGGGCACTCGTGTCTTCCGCCTTCTTCCAAGGACCCTCCCACAGGAGAAGCGGGCAGGGCCCGGACACGCCGGGTCTGCGGACTCCAGCTCCTCCGGGCTGCGGGCGAGGCGGCGAGAGCCAGGGCCCGGCAGCTGAGTGCTGGTTTGTTCCCACGTAAGGCACCAAGGGCTGGTCGGATGCAGCCGTCCAGTCCCAGACACGCTCCCCCCGCGCCCGCCCGCTGCCGCCACCCACGTCTGCACAGGTGGTTAAGAACCGTCGAAACTGTTCCTAAGGACCATTTGATGAAAACGTGAAACATTACTGGAGCCAGAAATGTCATTCAGCCCCGAGATGAGACGTTCCTAGGAGAGTCTGGCCCTGGTTGCATTTTAAAACGGTATTTGATCATCCTTTAAGAACATAAAAAAAGTTATATAAAACGCAGCTGGTGGAGGGAGCGGCCGGCTGCCGGCACTCAGGCACGCTGTCTCGTCTTGGCTCCTGGAAAGACCTGGCAGACCCGGCTGCCACAGACCAGGCGAGAGCCCGACGTGTTGGCCAGCAGCTGTCTCTCAAGAAAGCCTCATTCTCCTCACCGCGCCCTGCTGTGCCGGCTACCGGGGTGCGTGAGAGGGGCCCTTGTGGCTCTGACACACGCACCCGAACTCGAGGACATTCCCCAAGGTAAACCCCGCATCCTCGACCATGCCTGGAGGACCCGGAGCCAAACCTGTGCCCAGACCCCTGCCGGGGGAACAGCCTGGAGCCCCCCCAAGGCTGTGGCTGGGGGGCCAGAGGGCGGGGTCAAGGTGGGGAGGAAAAGACTGGGGTGTCCCCTGGAGTGGGGAGCTGGCTTGCTCCCAGGGAGGCCCTGAGCGCTGCCAGGCCCACACGGCCCAGCCTCCCAGGCGCACCCGCCAGCAGCCGCCTGTCTGAGGTTCAGGAAACTGTCTGTGGTGACCTGTGTCCAGTACGTGAGTTCATGAGGAAGCGAACTCAGCCGAGCACTCGAAGGGATTAAAATGGACCCACGACTCAGCTGGTGCCACGCAGTGGGGCGCCTCTGCCTCCTTCCTCTGAGGGCTTTTACCTTCACGGCGGAATCAGTCCCATCATGGCCATGGCGTGAGCGACACAGGCCCTGACTCAAAACCCCTTTGATGCGCTGCCCTCACGGGAGCCTGTGTGTGTGTGTCCAGCCGTGGAGGCCCTGACCCGTTCAGTGGTCGCCTCAGACTGCCCCTGCAGTGG